>NW_028252578.1:0-82599 GCF_964263255.1 Lissotriton vulgaris | reverse complement strand
CTTTTATTGATGGGATGGTCCCCCCGGAAGTCCTGACTTTCGAACGAGCTGTTCTGACAAGCCTGCAGAATAAACCAAACCTCAAACAGTTCCACAACTTGACCTCTGCAGAAAGACAAGCATCCATCAACCTGGAAAGGATGAATCAATCGTCATCAAACAGGCAGACAAGGGGGGAGCAACAGTCATACAAGACTATGAGGACTACGACCGCGAATGTAGACGACAACTGTCCAATATTACCCACTACAGACCACTCACCGAGGATCCTACTAAACGGCTTACGACGACCATCATGAGCCTCAAAATTGAAGTGGAGACCAATGAATGGATCAGTAAGAAAGAGGCTGATTTCCTGACCACCACGGAACCCGTCACGCCTTACTTCTATACCCTCCCGAAGATTCACAAAGGGACTACCCCACTCCCAGGGAGACCCATTGTCTCTGGAATTGGGTCACTTTTGGAGCCACTATCCCAATTCTGCGATACCTTCCTTCAACCTTTGGTGAAGCAGATCCCTTCATACCTACAGGACACCAGAGACGTCCTCTGTCTGATTAATGAAGTGGACGGCAGAGAAGATGTTGATCTCCTTCTAACTCTAGACGTAGAAGCGTTGTACACCAACATCCCGCAACAAGCTACCCTGGAGGCTGTGACTCCGTTCTGCGGCAGGAAGAGTGGTCCTCCTCCACCCCGATAGCCTTCATCATGGAACTAGCCCATATAGCCCTCACTGAAAACTTTTCCAGGTATGAGTCGCAACTCTACCACCAGATCCGCGGCACCTCGATGGGTTCAACGTTTGTACCGAGCCTGGCCTGCATCTATATGGCAGCCTTCGAAAAAACCACATCTACCCACCCGAGCAGAACCCGTTCCGAGAACATCTCACACTCTGGCGTCGATATATCGATGATATTTTAGTCTTCTGGAAAGGTGATCGGACCAGCTGCGAAGCCTTTTGTGCGTGGATTAACCTGCAAGACCCCTTTTTGAAATTTACAGGCACGATCTCTGAGGAGTCTGTACCCTTTCTAGATCTGACAATCAAGCTGGAATCCACAGCAATCACAACAACGCTGTTTAAGAAAGGGACAGACAGGAACAGTCTGCTTTTGTACAACAGCCACCACACCAGAGCCCTGAAGGATAACCTGCCTTTTGGGCAATTCCTGCGGCTTCGCAGAAACTGTACATCAATAACAGACTACAAACAAGAAGCTAATAATCTCCAACACAAGCTTCAGGACAGGGGGTACCCGACTCGACTTCTTAAGTCATCATCTAAAAGGGCTCTCAACAATAACAGAGACTCACTGCTGGAAGTCCATACTAAGGAGCAAGACGACACAATCACATGTGTAACATCTTACACAAGAAACTCCAACTTCATAAAAAAGACTGTGAACTCGCATTGGGGTAGCCTCAATACGGCGGGCCTGGAAATACCCCGGCCGCGCTTTGCTTTTAAGAGGACATCCAACCTCAAGGATACCCTGATCCATACTCGCCCCAAGAAAACGAGCACTCGCCCAGTTAATACACTTTGGGACCTGCCACCGGTTACGGGACATTATCGTTGTGGCTCCTGTGTTGTCTGCCCTCAGACCATCCAAGGTAAAACCATAGAACTTCCAACCGGTTTTACCTGGCACCTTAACAAGCACACAAACTGCAACAGCGCAAGATGCATCTACATGCTGACATGCCCATGCAAGATGATCTACATCGGCATGACGATGCGCACCGTGAAACTACGCATCATGGAACATAACAGCAACATCCGCTGTAAAAAGACACACACCAGGCTGTATGAACACTGTAGACAACACAACCACCTGGCGGAAAACATACAATTGACTATCCTTGAATGCCACCCTTCCATTAACCAACAGGCATTATTCAGAATGGAACAGCGATGGGTGCACCGTCTCCAGACAGATGAACATGGTCTAAATGATTCTGTGCCCTGGAATATGCTAGCCAGATAATCCAGTCTTGGATTGTTCCTACCCAAGACTAAGTACCATCCTTCTACACCCATTGAAGGCACCCCTAGTATTCTCCCTATTGGGGTTACTCCATTCCAAGATGGCGCCTTGCTGTGAACGCTGTTTCGGACTGTGGCTGCCCTCTCTTTCCACACCACGCTTGTCCGCGTTACCTAGCAACGCTTTGCACACACGCCCACTCACGGCGCCCGCGGCATTCTGCTTCTTTAGCAGCTCAGCCACACACCGATTCACCGGCTGTCCTGCGATCTCGCCGATGTGGTAGGGGTAGGTGCTGACAAGCCTAGTGCCTCCAGCAATCAAGGTAAGATGTGGTCTACGGACACGATGGTTCTGTGTGCCATCAATTGGCGATCCCCTTGGCTTAACCACCAGGGACCAACATTAAACCGTCTTGCTCCGTCAACCACAATCCTAACCGGAATATTTACTCTATTCAGGTAACTACCTTACAGCTCAGGCCGCACAAGGACAGTCAGTGGGGTCCGTCTACCAGGGACTAAGGGTAAGGACCTCTTGAGAATATTCGGCCCTGGTGTTCCCGTTTGTTCTTCACCGATTGAAGTGCCTTGGTTCTGATTTTAATTTTCAACTCCCAATTTAACGAATACACTACCCCTTGGCTGTAAACCACATATGAGTGACTAAGCTTGGAGTGTATAGCCTTATGTACATCGGATTTATGCACCCTTTCCACTGATGACATTTGGTACTTAGAATGTAAACCCCCTCCCCGCTTACTTTGTTTTGTAAGTTTTTCTCTCTCTAGCACCGTCACTCCATTTTGGTAGGGTTCATTGTACCATACCTGTTGTGCATGTTGACTATACTTGTATAATTTTCCAGTTGTTAGGTACAACATTGATTGTGCCCTTCTCTCCTTCTTTCCCCACACCTAGGGCGGGAAATCACGCGGGATTCCATCCTGCGATACCCTGCAGGTTGTATATCTAATTTTTGCTAACGGTTGAAAATCCCTGCAAGTTGATGAGCATTTAGGTCCTGAAGAATTGCCCTAGTGGCATGAAACATGTTGACCGCACCATAGGCGAGGGTTGAACGAGGCCAAATCACCTTACTCTTTGTGCCTCGGTACCCCTCCCTTCACCACTTTTAAACAAGGCAGTGAGCCATATCATTAAAGGTTCTTAATGGACTCTACTGACCTTTTTTAACTTTTCACTCACGCCCACAATTGCACTCCCTTTTGGCCCCTCACACACATGCATCTATTGGCTGAGGAATAGAAGAACTCCACTAAAGAGTAGAACCCTGTGCTACCCGACAGGCATTGCACCGCCAGCCTGCCGTTGGAGCAGGAGGCAAATGATGACACGATACAATCATCGGGTGGGATGGCAACAGTCGTCCAACCTTTGAATTGTGTGAGGCATCCTTAATTCCGTCAAGGGATTACCTTAATCCCTATCACATAACACACTCTAGAGAGAGAGTCATTCCCTCAACTTACCCTTCTGTGGGGAACTCTGTACAACCTTTTGATTCCCTGTTCTTTTAAAGAAACTTAATTTTATTCAGATACGACCAGCCTTTTTATATTTACAATTGTTGCACAGTGATAGTATCCTCCAAATAATTGAATTTTAAAAAATGTCTCTTAGAATGAGAACTTGTCTGGATCAATGAATGCTAATATAATAATGAATTACAGTTCTGTGGAACTAATGTAGATAGGTAATTTTATTTTTGTAATTATACTTCACCAATGTTTTATGTATGTACAGTATGAAATGTGTACTTTTATGGTTGAATCAAACCGAAATAAAGTCTCTTTTGAATTTGAATTTATATATATATATATATATATATATATATATATATATATATATATATATATATATATATATATATATATATATATATATATATATATATATATATATATATATATATATATATATATATATATATTCAATGAAAAAACCATAGGTTTTAGCCCATATACAGTTAGGGATTAGCATTTTCAAAACCTCATTTTACTCGCATAAAACCATTGAAATTCGCATATATAGTTAGATGCGCTAACTATATATCGCGCACCCGCAATCCACTGCTGATGATGTCACATATTACATCATTCATGCTCAGTGACATCACTGATGACATCACTGATGACATCTCAAATGACATCACTGATGACATCACTGATGACATCTCAAATGACATCACTGATGACATCACTGATGACAAACATTTTATTACATAACTATTTACATAACTATTTTATACTTTTTGTTGCCTGATCCGGCTAGCTCAATCGATCGAGCATGAAACTCATGCATTCTGATAGTAAGCGTTGCTGCTGATGCTATGCAAACAAAAACTGGTTTTCAGTTTGTACATTCTTCAAGATTTTTCATCCAAGGCTAGTTGAGAGTTTGTAGAACGATGGCTTCAGATTTTCAACATACGGTGTGGTGGCGCGGACTGGGAGGGTGCGCTTGACTTCTGCCCCCTCCCCAAGTCGTGTTGCCCTGGCGTGGCCTAAGATCGCCCCCGACATAGGTGGCCGGCTCCCGGGGTCCGGCGGAACTTTTTGCCTTTTGATGACTCTTCCATTCTGGACCTTATCCCACAATCCGTTTGACCTGAAGACACGCTGTAGTGGGGCGCCCCTTTACCGTTTCAGTTGCCATTCCGCCCGCTTTTGCTACACTGTGCCTCTTCCGCCATTCAGCTGTTTACTGCCCGCTCTTGCGACTACAGCGTCTCGCTCACCATGTAGTTGAGTTGCTCCCGCTCTTGCGATGCAACTATAGGCGGCTGCCACAGGACTCTCAAAATGGCGGCTGCCTCTTCAGATTTGGGCGTGGTCCACTAAAATGGCCATGGGACACCTTGGAACTCGGACGCTTGTCTGCTAGGGCTTGGGCGTCCGAGTTCCAAGGTGTCCCAGGGCCATGTTAGTGGACCAGGCTCAAATCCGAAGAGCCGTCCGCCATTTTAAGACTCCTGTGGCAGCCGCCTATCGCTGCACCGCAAGAGTGGGCACAACTCAACTACATGGTGAGCGAGACGCTGAAGCCGCAAGAGCGGGCGAGAAACAGCTGAATGGCGGATGAGGCAGAGTGTAGCAAAAGCGGGCGGAATGGCAACTGAAACGGTAAAGGGGCGCCCCAGTACAGCCGACGAGCCTCCACCTGGGGAGACCCGTTCACGCCGCCTCCCCCCCCCCCCCCCCCTCCGGGGCGCCCCACGCCGTTTTTCGGAGCAGCATTGTAGGATGTCAAAACCAGTGCGACAACTTACTGGACATCACCTGGATGCCATCCACATCTCAGCGCGTTCTGCTGCCTTGGGACTATTCGCACAACAGACCGCTACTGACGAGGCCTCCCCGCGCACCCCCCGGGACGCCCCACGCCGTTTTTCGGAGCTGCATTGTAGGATACCAAAAACCAGTGCGGCACCCAGGTAACATCACCTGGGTGCCCTCCAGAACTCAGCACGTTGTGCTGCCTTGGGACTATTCGCACAAAACACAGCTACTGACCATTGTTGCTTCTTTTTTCAAAAAAATGTTTAAATGTATTTACTGTTTTTGTTGCGTTCTATATATTTAAAAGTTATTAAAGTGTTAAAATCCTACTTTGTTGGAGTACTATATATTTATAATGTGACACATAATTGTAAAAACTTTGATGTACAAAGAGGCATCCCTGGAATCTTCCGCTTCAGGCTTGGTCCCACACACCCTCACAGTGAGAATCCCCTCCCCAAGCACAATACAGGATGGTTATCAGATAGTAGGAACGCGTGTGGTGTGACAGATCTACTGTAACTCCTTTGAAGAGGGGTGATTCTCTACAGCTGGGGCCATAAACTACATCTGCAGGGCTAGGTGATAGCCTGGGACCGGCCTGAACAATCGGACACAGAGGAAGAAGAGTGTCAGAGGGTACGGTAGTGAATAGGGTGAAAGGGTGGTGTCGGGCGGGCACAGGGTGTGATTCTCAGGGAAGAGCAGCGCACATGGGAGGAGGTTTCTGGCCCATGCATGAGAGAGAGAGCGGGGGTGACCAGTGCGTGGGGGAGATGCTTGCGAGGGTGAGGAGCCATGCTGAGGATCCGCGGCGTGCAGAGAGTGGGTCTGGTCAAGGCATCTAAAATGGCTGCCGTGCTCAACAAAAGTGTGGCATTGCAAAAAAGACAAGATGGCACAGACAATGTTTATCAATAAGGATTAATTTATAACAATTATTTAAAACAAAATATTTACTCGCAGTGACAAAATGGCGGTCAACACTTCCTGATTTCCATCGAATCGAACGTTAACAGACGTCACGCAACAAAAAAAAAACCGCTCACGCACAGCCGCTGGAAGACATGTATCAACATATATGAGCCTCCTGAGCCACACTCAGAAAACAAAAGGGGTCAGGATACGTCTCCCATACCCCCTTATACCTAGTAATTTAATGAAATCGAAACACAAAATGGCGAATTCACGTTTCGCTACCAGTTTGCGAACCGAGAAGCGCTTCTACCTCGAAAAATCAAATTTTTATTATTTGCCCCACGGGACCCTTTAATAACCCCAACATCATTCCTAGGGGGTCAAGAGAGGTCTACCTAGCCCCCTCGATCCTACCGACAGACAAGATGGCGGCCGCACCGGACTGTTTAGAATGTTGACAGACACCGGAGAGCCAATCAGCTTCGCTACGCAAAGCTCCGTTACGCGAAAAGTACGCGATCTGGGACGCTGTCACAGATATACCTGTTTTTTAAACGTTAATTTCTCAAAATCCACTGGAGCACATATATTGAGACCCAGCAAAGGCACATCGGGCTAACAGTCCCTATAATTTTGCCAAGTTTCGTGCAAATCCATTCAGCCGTTAATTTGCGAACCGAGAAACGCTTCTACCGTGAAAAATCACATTTTTTTAATTTTCCCCACGGGACCCTTTAATAACCCCAACATCATTCCTAGGGGGTCAAGAGGGGTCTACCTTGCCCCTTTCATTAAATTCCCCCTTCGTTTTTCACCTCTTCTTGTCTCTCAATCCCTCCGAGAGACAAGATGGCGGCCGCTCCGGACTGTTTATCAAACCATGCAGCAGTTTGCACAACAACAGACATATTGATGCACACTTTCAGACAGTTTAGTCACTAATCCATGCATTCAGTAAGACACATTTATTCACTCACTCAGTCAGTCACGCACCTACTAAATCCTTCATCCAGACACTTATACATCCACTCATTCTTCAATATGTAAGACATATTTTAATTTTACAGAAAGATACAGTCACTGGATGTTGTCATCAGTGATGTCATCAGTGATGTCATTTGAGATGTCATCAGTGATGTCATCTGTGATGTCACTGACCATGTCATGAATGATGTAATATGTGACATCATCAGCAGTGGGTTGCAGGTGTGCGATATATAGTTATTGCATCTAACTATATATGCGAATTTCTATGCTTTTGTGCGAGTAAATTAAGGTTTTGTAAATGCTAATCCCTAACTATATATGGCCTAAAACCTATGGTTTTTTCAGGGAATTTTCAAGGTTTTGTAAATGCTAATTCCTAACTATATATGGTCTATAACCTATGATTTTTTCAGTGAATTTCAATGGTTTTTTAATAGCAAATATCAAAAGCTGTCAAATGTGAAGTACGTGATAGGTAAAAACATTTTCGTGTTTATGCACGCTGATGTGCTTTGAACGCTGCCCCCCCCCTCTTTTCTCTTAGTAGTACTCTCTCTTTGCAGATAGTGAAGGGTAGTTAACGCAGGCCTTTGCCCCCGTTGTAATCCGTCGTGCCTGCTTGTCTCTCCATTTGATTGATTGTTATCCAAGCATTTACTGTTTTAGAATTGATTCTCTTTGGTTCATTCTCTATTTACAAACAAGCACAGAGTCGCAATACTCTGTTTAGTCTTTGAAGATAGTGAAAAATCGTGTAAAAAAACAAAAGTAATCGAGCAAAATCAGTAGGCCACTAATGGGATCTCTTTTTGACCTCGCTAAAATAGAAACATTAGGAACAACCCTTCATGAGAAATACGAAACTAGTGAGATGAACTGAGCTCCACACCATGATGGCTGCAAGACATCTCGGCTCTGCCACCCACCCCGCCCAAAATAACGATAAACTCTATGCAAATATTATAAATATATACAACACACCAGCAAAGTAACAGGGTAAAACATTTTATTAAATAACTATTTACATAACTATTTTATACTTTTTGTTGCCTGATCCAGCTAGCTCAATCGATCGAGCATGAAACTCATGCACTCTGATAGCAAGCGTTGCTGCTGATGCTATGCAGACAAAAACTGGTTTTCAGTTTGTACATTCTTCAAGATTTTTCCATCCAAGGCTGGTTGAGAATTTGTAGAACGATGGCTTCAGATTTTCAACATACGGTGTGGTGGCGCGGAATGGGAGGGGGCGCTTGGCTCCTGCCCCCTCCCCAAGTCGTGTTGCCCTGGTGTGGCCTAAGATCGCCCCCGACATAGGCGGCCGGCTCCCGGGGTCCGGCGGAACTTTTTGCCTTTTGATGACTCTTCCATTCTGGACCTTGTCCCACAATCCGTTTGACCTGAAGACACGCTGTAGTGGGGCGCCCCTTTACCGTTTCAGTTGCCATTCCGCCCGCTTTTGCTACACTGTGCCTCTTCCGCCATTCAGCTGTTTACCGCCCGCTCTTGCGACTACAGCGTCTCGCTCACCATGTAGTTGAGTTGCTCCCGCTCTTGCGATGCAGCGATAGGCGGCTGCCACAGGACTCTCAAAATGGCGGCTGGCTCTTCAGATTTGGGCGTGGTCCACTAAAATGGCCCTGGGACACCTTGGAACTCGGACGCTTGTCTGCTAGGGCTTAGGCCCCATTCTCGAAAGCGTCCCCTCAGCCTTGAAGATTCTACAAAAGTCTTGGGGGCCCCCGAAACCCGCAGGCTTCTGGTGGGGAGCGGCTGCCATGATTGCTCGTGGAATGGCCACGACTGAGCCACGAGATGGTGGTGCTCTCATGCTGACGCCAGCTTCAGTCTGAAACATCCAGAAACACTGTAGACTACCAATTCGAACAGTTCCGGTAGCGCCCCAACGTGACCCGGTAGAGAAGAACTTGCCCTCCCCTCTTTGACTGATGGTTCTTGTTGCCTGTCCCTTCTGTTGTCATTTAACAGAACTTTTTAGACTGCTGAAAGGGGTTGTGTTCCAACCGCTGGTTGGTGGAAACATTTTGACTATATTCTGGACCTACGTTGTCGCGTAATGCGTTATATGACACGCCGCGTTAGCGCACCCGGAAGTGCTCCGGTGCGCGAAGCGCAGCTTCCCGGAAGCGATCCGGGGCGCGGCGCGCAGCGCGTAACGTAAGCATAACAGGTCATGTGACTTGTTATTAAAACTTTTCATTGGTTCATTTTACTTTTGTTATTCTAATGATGAATTATTTTTTCTTAAACATATATGTTATAATGTTCCAGGCTAATGTACTTTCCCGGAAAATTTACAACTGTCCTGCAAGTAAAATATATTCCTTTTTCTAGAAAAAGGGTGTTTCTTCGTCCCATGACGGAGCCGTTGAGCAAAAGAGGCTCGGCCTGCTGTCTTAGTCGCCGATACGCCTGAATATCAGATTCTTATCGATCACTTTATGTTGCAGGAGTAGAAAACACAACAGCCCTTGACCATTTATCTTTACTGCGTTCCTGCGTATTATACCATTTATCCGTCATGTAATTGGACTGCTTTATTTCACTTGCCTTTTACTGATTCGAAAACAGTGACTAAAATTAAAAACTTTACCAATGTAAGTACTACTACCATGTTTTGTTTTAAAAACCTTTATTGTGAAAATGTCAGTATACAAATACGGGCCTATAACCACGTGGGCCGGCCACGGAGCAAACTGGAATCGTATATGATGAGGAGACATTTACACTGTAGAGGAACGTAACGAGCGGGCCATTAGGTTGCAAGAACTAAGGTGTCTAACAGTTGCGGAATCGGTGGACGTACATTTTGTAATTAAAATACGACAGGGCCACTTACAATAAAATTATCTAGATATACATTTGCGGGCAAGTACCATGGGTGACGTTAATTCGAACTTTCAATAGTACAGTAATCAATAACACATCAGAACTTAATATCAATAGGGATGTCGAAATATTCAATCAATTCTCGTCCCCGCCCGCCATGTGCTTCAAAACTGCATATGTATCTCGTGATATCAAGGTTGTGCAACCAGTACACAACAAGGAGTTACGAGTCCCATTTATACCGGCGCCATTTTGGGCGAGGCCGGGCAGGTCCAGGATATAGTCAAAATGTCTCCACCAACCAGCGGTCAGACCAGAACCCCTTTCGGCAGTCAAAAAAGGTTCAGTTAAATGACAACAGAAGAGATAGGCAACAAGAACCATCAGTCAAAAGAGGGGAGGGCAAGATCTGAAGCCATTGTTCTACAAACTCTCAACCAGCCTTGGATGGAAAAATCCTGAAGAATGTACAAACTGAAAACCAGTTTTTGTCTGTATAGCATCAGCAGCAACGCTTGAGTCAGCTTTGTGTGAAGCCGCTATTTTGATTCAATCAATAGCGTCCCCCTGCACACATTCAGGGACCTGGTCGTGTCTGCAGGTCAAACGGATTGTGGGACAAGATGCAGAAAGGAAAAGGAAAAAAGTTCCGCCGGACCCCGGGAGCCGGCCGCCTATGTCATGGGCGATCTTTGGCCACACCAGGGCAATAGTGAAACTGCAGCAGGTGCAAATAAGCTTCAGACAGTGTTACAAGCGCTGCTCAGAACTCTCAACTATGACACCACCTCGGTGCCATCCGGATCTTGGCGCCTTGTGCTGGTTCCGGCCTATTCACACATCGGTCCGCTACTGACACCACCTCACAGGCCAACGGGGCACCCCACGCCGACTTTCGGCGCAGCATTGTAGGATGGCCACACCAGTGCGGCAACTTGCTGGACACCACCTAGGTGCCATCCAGATCTCGGCGCATTGTGCTGCCTTCGGCCTACTGTAGCCGCAAGTGCGGACGCAACTCAGCTGGATAGCGAGTGAAACTCCAAGTGGCGCCCCACTGCAGCCGAGGAGCCTCCATCTTGGGGGCGACGCACACCACCTCGGTGCCATCCAGATCTCGGCGCGTTGTGCTTCCTTCGGCCTACTGCAGCCGCAAGTGCGGACGCAACTCAGCTGGATAGCGAGTGAAACACCAAGGGGCGCCCCACTGCAGCCGAGGAGCCTCCATCTTGGGGGCGACGCACAGCATCACATTGCTTTCCAATGCAGTCAGATCCTCAAACAGCCCCCACTGACTGACGTGACCTCACAGGCCAACGGGGCGCCCCACGCCGACTTTCGGCGCAGCATTGTAGGATGGCCACACCATTGCGGCAACTTGCTGGACACCACCTCGGTGCCATCCGGATCTTGGCGCGTTGTGCTGCCTTCGGCCTATTGGCACATCGGTCCGCTACTGACGCCACCTCACGTGCCAACGGATTTTCTACGCTTTTTATAGCCCTATGCCGCATAACAGGTCATGTGACTTGTTTATAAAACTTTTCGTTGGTTCATTTTACTTTTGGTTTCCTAATGATGGAAGGCTTGATCATATGACCTAAAAATAACACTTTTCATTGGATTAAAACATTTTTCTTCCCAAACGATGAAAGCCCCTCCTTGTTTCTGGATGTTTCAGACTGAAGCTGGCGTCAGCATGAGAGCACCACCATCTCGTGGCTCCGTCGTGGTCATTCCGCGAGCAATCATGGTAGCCGCTCCCCACCGGAAGCCTGCAGGAGTCGGGGGCCCCCAAGACTTTTGTAGAATCTTCAAGGCTCAGGGGACGCTTTCGAGAATGGGGTCCAAGACCTAGCAGACAAGCGTCCGAGTACCAAGGTGTCCCAGGGCAATTTTAGTGGACCAGGCCCAAATCCGAAGAGCCGTCCGCCATTTTAAGAGTCCTGTGGCAGCCGCCTATCGCTGCACCGCAAGAGTGGGCGCAACTCAACTACATGGTGAGCGAGACGCTGTAGCCGCAAGAGCGGGCGATAAACAGCTGAATGGCGGATGAGGCACAGTGTAGCAAAAGCGGGCGGAATGGCAACTGAAACGGTAAAGGGGCGCGCCACTACAGCAGACGAGCCTCCACCTGGGGAGGCCCATTCACGCCGCCTCCACCCCCCTCCCCCCCACCCCCCCGGGGCGCCCCACGCCGTTTTTCGGAGCAGCATTGTAGGATACCAAAACCAGTGCGGCAACTTACTGGACATCACCTGGGTGCCATCCACATCTCGGCGCAATGTGCTGCCTTCGGCCTACTGTAGCCGCAAGTGCGGACGCAACTCAGCTGGATAGCGAGTGAAACTCCAAGTGGCGCCCCACTGCAGCCGAGGAGCCTCCATCTTGGGGGCGACGCACACCACCTCGGTGCCATCCAGATCTCGGCGCGTTGTGCTTCCTTCGGCCTACTGCAGCCGCAAGTGCGGACGCAACTCAGCTGGATAGCGAGTGAAAGACCAAGGGGCGCCCCACTGCAGCCGAGGAGCCTCCATCTTGGGGGCGACGCACAGCATCACATTGCTTTCCAATGCAGTCAGATCCTCAAACAGCCCCCACTGACTGACGCGACCTCACAGGCCAACGGGGCGCCCCACGCCGACTTTCGGCGCAGCATTGTAGGATGGCCACACACGTGCGGCAACTTGCTGGACACCACCTCGGTGCCATCCGGATCTTGGCGCGTTGTGCTGCCTTCGGCCTATTGGCACATCGGTCCGCTATTGACGCCGCCTCACGTGCCAACGGATTTTCTACGCTTTTTATAGCCCTATGCCGCATAACAGGTCATGTGACTTGTTTATAAAACTTTTCGTTGGTTCATTTTACTTTTGGTTTCCTAATGATGGAAGGCTTGATCATATGACCTAAAAATAACACTTTTCATTGGATTAAAACATTTTTTTTCCCAAACGATGAAAGCCCCTCCTTGTTTCTGGATGTTTCAGACTGAAGCTGGCGTCAGCATGAGTGCACCACCATCTCGTGGCTCCGTCGTGGTCATTCCGCGAGCAATCATGGTAGCCGCTCCCCACCGGAAGCCTGCAGGAGTCGGGGGCCCCCAAGACTTTTGTAGAATCTTCAAGGCTCAGGGGACGCTTTCCAGAATGGGGTCCAAGACCTAGCAGACAAGCGTCCGAGTACCAAGGTGTCCCAGGGCAATTTTAGTGGACCAGGCCCAAATCCGAAGAGCCGTCCGCCATTTTAAGAGTCCTGTGGCAGCCGCCTATCGCTGCACCGCAAGAGTGGGCGCAACTCAACTACATGGTGAGCGAGACGCTGTAGCCGCAAGAGCGGGCGATACACAGCTGAATGGCGGGAGAGGCACAGTGTAGCAAAAGCGGGCGGAATGGCAACTGAAACGGTAAAGGGGCGCGCCACTACAGCAGATGAGCCTCCACCTGGGGAGGCCCATTCACGCCGCCTCCATCTCCCCCCCCGCCCCCCGGGGCGCCCCACGCCGTTTTTCGGAGCAGCATTGTAGGATACCAAAACCAGTGCGGCAACTTACTGGACATCACCTGGGTGCCATCCACATCTCAGCGCGTTCTGCTGCCTTGGGACTATTCGCACAACAGACCGCTACTGACGAGGCCTCTCCCCCCCCTCCCCCCCCCTCCCCCGGGCGCCCCACGCCGTTTTTCGGAGCAGCATTGTAGGATACCAAAACCAGTGCGGCACCCAGGTAACATCACCTGGGTGCCGTCCAGAACTCAGCACGTTGTGCTGCCTTGGGACTATTCGCACAAAACACAGCTACTGACCATTGTTGCTTCTTTTTTCAAATAAATGTTTAAATGTATTTACTGTTTTTGTTGCGTTGTATATATTTATAAGTTATTAAAGTTTTATAATCCTACTACTTTGTTGGAGTGCTATATATTTTTTTTTTGTGACACATAATTGTAAAAACTTTGATGTACAAAGAGGCATCCCTGGAATCTTCCGCTTCAGGCTCGGACCCACACACCCTCACAGTGAGAATCCCCTCCCCAAGCACAATACAGGATGGTTATCAGATAGTAGGAACGCGTGTGGTGTGACGGATCTCATCGGGTGGGGGCCTTGATCTACTGTAACTCCTTTGAAGAGGAGTGATTCTCTACAGCTGGGGCCATAAACTACATCTGCAGGGCTAGGTGATAGCCTGGGACCGGCCTGGACAATCGGACACAGAGGAAGAGGAGTGTCAGAGGGTGCGGTAGTGAATAGGGTGAAAGGGAGGTGTCGGGCGGGCACAGGGTGTGATACTAAGGGAAGAGCAGCGCAGATGGGGGGAGGTTTATGGCCCATGCATATAAGAGAGAGCAGGGGTGACCAGTGCGTGGGGGAGATGCTTGCGAGGGTGGGGAGCTATGCTGAGGATCGGCGGCGTGCAGAGAGTGGGTCTGGTCAAGGCATCTAAAATGGCTGCCGTGCACGACAAAAGTGTGGCATTGGAAAAAAAAGCAAGATGGCGCACACAATGTTTATCAATACGGATTAATTTATAACAATTATTTTTAACAATATACTTACTCGCAGTGTCAAAATGGCGATCAACACTTCCTAATTTCCTTCTAATCGAACGTTAACAGAAGTCAAGCGGCAAAAAAAAAAAAAAAACGCTCACGCGCAACTACTGGAAGACAAGTATCAACATATATGAGCCTCCTCAACCACCCTCAGAAAACATAGGGGGTCAGGATACGTCTCCCATACCCCCTTCTACCCAATACTCACATTGCTTTTCCTTCATCTAGTAATTTCATTAAATCGAAACACAAAATGGCGAATTCACGTTTCGCTACCAGTTTGCGACCCGGTTCGCAAACCGAGAAGCGCTTCTACCGCGAAAAATCAAATTTTTTTTATTTGCCCCACGGGACCCTTTAATAACCACAACATCATTCCTAGGGGGTCAAGAGGGGTCTACCTTGCCCCCTTTCATTAAATTCCCCCTTCGTTTTTCTCCTCCTCTTGTCTCTCGATCCTACCGAGAGACAAGATGGCGGCCGCACCGGACTGTTTAGAATGTTGACAGACACCGGAGAGCCAATCAGCTTCGCTATGCAAAGCTCCGTTACGCGAAAAGTACGCGATCTGGAGCGCTATCTGGGACGCTGTCACAGATATATCTGTTTTTTTAAACGTTAATTTCTCAAAATCCACTTGAGCACATATATTGAGACCCAGCAAAGGCACATCGGGCTAACAGTCCCTATAATTTTGTCAAGTTTCGTGTAAATCCATTCAGCCGTTCGAGCTAAAAGTGAGGCCAAAGGCCCTATGGAAAAATGAATGGGAAAAACGCGTTTTGGAACCCCCCTTTTTTCTCGGCCCCCCTTAACGGAACCCCCCCAAATTTGCTCAGAAACAAAATGTGCCATTTTCCTGAAAATTTCAGCCAATTCCGTCCACAAACGCCAAAGTTATTAGACATAGAATTTTCAAAAGTTCCATAGAGAAAAAATCCTAACTATATATATCCTACTGGCTATCGCCAGTAGGTAATTAATATATATATATATATATATATATATATATATATATATATATATATATATATATATATATATATATATATATATATATATATATATATATATATATATATATATATATATATATATATATATATATATATATATATATATATGTATGTATATATATATACACACACATACACACACATATGGGTCATGATGAGAAAAGGCACCCTTCCAGGTGGGCCAGGGCTTCTTAGCAACATCACCGCTTAACTATTCCAAATGAAAATCATGCCGTATTAAAGCACAAAAGAAGCCCTCCAGTCGAGAAAGCAGGTATCAAAAGTTGTTAGTGGTGCCCTGTGTGACAATGTCTCCCCCTCAAGTCTCAATAACCACTGTCTCTCAGATTAATTTACTTTTATAGCAACACTCACACCAGTGTACGGAGTCAGAGCAGTTTACACCAAACACACACACATTGCACAGAGACAATCGTACATCAGTTAATAGGAAATGCTACATCAGACTGGACTTCAAGATGTAGTGTAGGAGTAACATGTCATCTATAATGGTAGTGAAGAAAATCTTACTGCGAGTAAGAATGACCTCTAGTACTCTTGAGCATGAAATATGCTAAATGTTAATTCACAAATGTAATCCAAATAAAGGGTAGGTTTTACTCCAGGATATTTGTAGTAGTTTCAACTATTTATTCGTTAAACATCATAATGACTTCATATGATTGAATAGTCACGACATATTTTTCCAAAGTCAATCATACATAAACAGCATGTATAAGATCCACATGGTTTTAGAATCCCCAATGCATTTCGCACATCAGTGCGCTTCCTCAGGGGGTCTGTGAAATAAAGGGAAATGGAACTACTAAGTAATCGCAAAATATATGGAGCACGGAAATACAAGGTTATAAATAATGTGACTTGAAAAATAATTGCCACAAAAATTAACGTAGATTATCCCCACGTGCGAGTGTAGTGAAATATATGGATCAAATAAATATAGTGAATATACGAGCATCCTCAGTATACATGTAGTGAAAAACGAACTAGCCTTAAAGGGTGCCAGACTAAGAATCATGAAAGTGCTCGAAAATGCCAAAGAAACATCCCATGTGAGTACGCACAGTGATAAAATAAATGGGAAAAGAGCACGCAAGTATTAAAGAAACTGAAAGATCCCACCATTGTGCCTGAAGGATGAAGTCGCCGCTACGATGTTCAAGAAAAAGTCTTACCGCGTTTGAAGAGAAATAGAAAAGTCAAATGGCAGAGCACCGTGTGTAGGCGAAAGCCAGGTTCCATAGACAGGAGGAAAACGGAAGACGCCACGCATGCGCGCGTGAGTGTTAAAAAGATGTGTAGAAGTAAACATAAAAGACGGGCGTGCTAGCACCTAACGAAGTGAAACATAGACAAAGGACAGTATTCTAGATACACGAAGATCAGTAAAAGCAGAGTAACCTGAAATAGTCGAAGCCAATAGATGTGTATAAGTATAATTGAGGAAAACGAAGAAAGTAAGCTAAAGAAAGACACAAAATGTATCATTATATATGAATGTGGCTACCCTTAAAACAAGCATTTGCAATGCAATAGGTCTCGTAGTATTTAAGTTAGAGTTTTTAGTATTGCTTGGCATAGTTTTTGGATACTATATTTTGTTAGTACAACTAGATAAATTTGTAGTAGTATTATAGTTGTAAATGTATGATGGAGGTAGCATATAAACAAATTATATACAGTATATGTATATTTCAGAAATAGTATGTCAACAGACAGACAGTAACTGGGAGATAAGTATTGTTAGGGTAAGGAGGCAGTAGGCTGAGAAAGGCAGTGTGGAAGGAGGTCCCAGGTGTTAGTTATGGCTTTTAGTATCATTTTAGGAGGCAGGAGGCAGAGATAGGCAGTGTAGAAGGAGGTCCCAGGTGTTAGTTATGGCTTTTAGTATCATTCAAGTTGGGAAACATTAGTCAGAGAAGGGTGCAGAGTATAGTTAATGGTATTAAGTAAATAGTTATGTAAGCTAGTTGTTGTGGGAGAAACTCTCTTTTGTGCTAGTTATAGATTGTTTAAATGAAGTTGTACTGCAGTAATAGATTTAGCATTTGTTAATGAGTTTTTTTGTAGTGGTGTAAGTTTATCCTTGGTAGTAAAGATGCAGGTCTACATACTTTTATACAACAATAACTTAATCAAGAAGAGATAACTTGCTCAAAGTTTACTGTTATTAATAAGTGTGGGGGGAATTTTTCCAGGGAGTATACCACTCTCCCCCAGGCAGTGATGTACTTACATTTGGATGGCAGGATGTGCATGGAAATAATTGTATAATAACTACTTTCTAGTAATTCACAGTATTGACACATAAACTATAACATAGTATAACTTACCTTAATAGGTGGACTTATGGCTTTAATGTAGCAGTTAAGTTGCTTACTATTGTGTTGAGAAGGGAACTTTGTTCAAGGTATCAAGCATATTTGTGAGGCAGCATGTATACAATTGCAGTCCTGTTAATAAACTGAACATAGAGCAAGTATGAGGTACAAGAGTAGTCAATGACAGGTTAAAATCAATTATATAGGTAAACACAAAGTGACATGGTAACGTTTAGTTTTAGTTTATATAGTGAAGTAAGGTTGTAGTGAGGAGCACATATAATTAACTAAAACAATACCTTCAATACACTGAATTTGATTAACTTGTAAACTTTGAATGTCGTCTAGCAGGTGTTTATAGTATAGTACAATACTATATAGATATGTAGTAGTATTATAGTTGTAAACCTATTATGGAGGTAGCATATAAGTATATTATATACATTTTATATGCAATTTTAGAAATATTATGTCTACACATTAACAGTAAATGAAATATAAGTATTGTTAGGGCAAGGAGGCAGGAGGCAGAGAAAGGCAGTGTGGAAGGAGGTCCTAGGTGTTAGTTATGGCTTTTAGTATCATTCAAGTTGGGAAACATTAGTCAAAGAATGGGTTCTTAGTTTAAAGTATTGAAGATATTGTTTTAGGTAGCTGGTTTACAATTTTAGTCTTGTATTAAATTGTTGACAGACCCAGACTTACGTAAAACAGCAGGTAATGGCAAACTAGTATCAGTTATAGAGCTAAACATAGTGACATGGTAACTTTTATTTTTAGGTGATAAAGTATAGACATAGTTTAGCAATGAACAAGTAACACACAACTAAAATAATACTTTCATACACATACTTAGTTTTAACTTGTAAAGGTGAAATAATATGATGTTATAAATACTGTGCATTAGGATGCTGAGGATAGTTAACCCCTTAAGTGCTGCCTTGGTGCATTGGCCGACAGCAGCACTACTTCCCAGTGCTGTGCATGAACTCTGGACGTCCAATCAGCATTAGTTCAAATGGACAGCACAGCATTCGGGAGGAATGTTTAATAGCATCTATGAGGTTTATGGTATTAAGTACATAGTTAAGTAAGCTAGTTGTTGTGGGGAAAACTTACTTTTGTGCTATCCTAGATTGTTTAAAATTAAGTTGTACTGCAGTAATAGATTTAGCATTTTGTTAATGATTTTCTTTGTACTGGTGGAAGTTTATCCTTGGTAGTAAAGATGCAGGTCCCACACACTTTCATACAACAATAACTTTAGCAAGAAGAGATAACTTGCTCAAAGTTTACTGTTATTAAAAGTGTGGGGGGAATTTTTCCAGGGAGTATACCACTCTCCCCAGCCAGTATGATGTATTTACATTTTGATGGCAGGATGTGCATGGAAATAATTGTATAATAACTACTTCGTATATATTTACAGTATTGACACATAAACTATAACATAGCATAACTTACCTTAATAGGTGTGACTTATGGCTTTTATTTAGCAGTCAAGTTGCTTACTATTATGTTGAGAAGGAAACTCTGCTCAAGGTATTAAGCATATTTGTTAGGCAGCATGTTTACAATTGCAGTCCTGCCAATAAACTGAACATAGAGCAAGTGTGAGGTACAAGAGTAGTTAATGACAGGTTAAAGTCAATTATATAGGTAAATACAAAGTGACATGATAACTTTTATTTTTAGTTTATATAGCGAAGACAGGTTGTAGTAATAAACATATATAATTAATTAACAGAATACCTTCAATACACTCAATTTGATCAACTTGTAAACTTTGGGTTGTCTAGCAGGTGTTTATATTATAGTACTATACTATCTAGATATGTAGTAGTATTATAGGTGTAAACCTATTATTGTTGTAGCATATAACTATATTATATACATTTTATATGCAATTTTAGAAATATTATGTTGATACATTAACAGTAAATGGAAGATAAGTATTGTTAGGGCAAGGATGCAGGAGGGAGAGAAAGGCAGTGTGGAAGGAGGTCTTAGGTGTTAGTTATGGCTTTTAGTATCATTCAAGTTTGGAAACATTAGCCAGAGAAGGGAACTTGGGGCAAAGTATTCAAGGTATTGTCTTAGGTAGCAGGTTTACAATTTTAGGTCTTGTATTAAATTGTTGACAGACCCAGACTTACGTAAAAGAGCAGGTATTGGCAAGCTAGTATCAGTTATAGAGCTAAACATAGTTACATGGTAACTTTTATTTTTAGGTGATAAAGTATAGACATAGTTTAGCAATGAACAAGTAACACACAACTAAAATAATCCTTTCATACACATACTTAGTTTTAACTTGTAAAGGCCAATTAATATGATGTTATAAATACTGTGCATTAGGATGCTGAGTATAGTTAACTCCTTAAGTGCTGCCTTGACGCATTGGCCGATGGCAGCACTACCTTTCCAGTGCTGTGCATGACCATTGGACGTCCATTCAGCATTAGTTTTAATGGACAGCACAGCACTGGGGAGGGATGCTTAATAGCATGTATGAGGTTAATGGTATTAAGCAAATAGTTAAGTAAGCTAGTTGTTGTGAGGGAAACTCTCTTTTGTGCTATCCTAGATTGTTTAAAATTAAGTTGTACTGGAGCATTAGATTTAGCATTTTGTCAATGATTTTCTTTGTACTGGTGGAAGTTTATCCTTTGTAAAGATGCAGGTCCCACACACTTTCATACAACAATAACTTTAGCAAGAAGAGATAACTTGCTTAAAGTTACTGTTATTAAAAAGTGTGGGTGGAATTTTTCCAGGGAGTATACCACTCTCCCCCAGCAAGTATATTGTAGTTGCATTTTGATGGTAGTAGGTGCATTATAATTAATGTACAATTAACTTTTTAGTAAGTTACAGTATTGACACATAACTTTATAACATAGTATAACTTACCTTAGTAGGTGTCAGTTATTGCCTTAATGTAGCAGTCAAGTTGATTACCATTATGTAGAGAAGTGAACTTGGGTTAAAGTATTAAGGATATCTCCGAGGCAGCATGTTCTATTGCAGTCTTGCTATTGGACTGGGCATTGAGCAAGTGTGAGGCAGAAAAATAGTTAATGACAAGTTAATATTAAATATATAGCTAAATACAAAGTGAGATGGTAACTACTATTTGTAGTTCATACATTGATGACAGAGTATAGTGATACACAAATAACAACTCATTAAAAAAATATCTTGAATACACGGAGTTTGATTAATTTGTAAATTTTGGATGTAGTATAGTAGGTGTTTATATAATAGTACTATTAGAGATATATGTAGTAGCATTATAGCTGTAAACGTATGAGAGGTAGCATATAAACAATTTATATACAGTATCTGTATTATGTTAGAAATAGTATGTTGATATATTAAATTAACTTGTAGATAAGTATTGTTATGGCATGGAGGCGTGTGGCAGAGAAATGCAGCGTGAAAGGAGGTGCTAGGTGGAGTAACATTAGGTAAGAGCTTTAAGTAAATCAATAGACATGACAGGCGTTAGTAAAAGTAATAGTGGCATTAAATTTGCAAATTGGACAGGATTAGAAAAGGTGCACCATCAGAATGCAAAGGTAAACTAGTTTTCTATAACGAAACATTTTTGATTTAAACTCAAATTTTTGTCATTTTTTTAATTAATTGTAAATGTAGAACATGTAAATGATCAATAACATGCAATTTCTTTAAAACTTACTATTGAACTTCACAGTTGCATATGTTACACTTAGTAAATGTAAGCAAATGTATTACTATATAGTGTATACAAAAATAACTCAAGATTTGTATAGTAAGTCACACACAGTAATTCTAATAAAAGCATTTCAAAAAGTGATTAGCAATTTAAAGTAATTTTGTTATCTAGTTTTGTATGAAGCACATCTTAAACGATATATATATATGGCTGAGATACCCGCCACCCCCTCTCAACACAATCCCCAAAGGAGGGAAACCGGAAACAGTTCTTGAAGTTTTTGGAAGAGGGAGGGAGTGACCCTCTCGGCCGTATTTATTAAAACAAAATTAAAACATTAAATCAACATTTTTATATTATGTACAATTTCATTACCACATTGCGATGTTGGCTAACCTTAACAGATTCTCTAATACAGAGGTTCTCCTAGCCGAACTAACATCCTACAAACATTTACTTGAAATTATGAAATTGTACATCCTAACGTTTAAGGGCCAACGGCAAGGTCGTAACCGGTGTCAAGATCCCTAACCACAAATACCCCCCCCCACTTGTGAGGGGCGACAGCACTGAGGCGTACCTCAAGTGCAACTACCAATTTCCCTTTGACTTGACGGGGGCACCAATAAAACTCGACGCCACTTAAAGGTCGTTCGAGGACTCGTGTGAGGAATCTAGAAGGTAGCGTAGACCCCCCCCAAATCCCGCACAACTTACCACATCTGCCGTCGCAGACGTCACTGGCCCCGGGAAATTCCCCAGGAGGGGGCTGTAACCCCTCCTACACAGGAAGGGGCCTTGACCGCCTTTCCTTTACTTTCGGCGACCCATCCTTAGAAGGGACCGCCTCCCCGTTGAGGGGCCAATGGCCACCTCTCCCGAGCGCTCCCATCCGTGTTGGGTGACGCCCACTCATAGGGATCTTCCAATTAGTGCTCACCGATCATGACCTTACCGCCCGACCAAAATAAATACGACAATGCTAACTAAATTACCAAACTAAAAAAGACAGTAGCAACTACACTTTCATTAAAGGCATGCTTACCAATAAACACTAAAGCAGAATTACTTTATTTGCGAAACGTAACACAAATCGACCATTCTTTATTACATACTCCAAATTATCACGATAATACCGCAACCTGTAAACGAAAATCAGAGTTATCCAACAACTTTATTCAAAACCACTTGCTGTCTTCAGGGGCTGGTGGGTGGGTCAAAAATTGGCTCTTCGTTCCGTCTCGAGCTCACGTGCAGCGAGGAGGTGCAGCTTCAGAGCACAGGAACAAGAGGATGCCTTCGGATCTTGCTTCTCCTTTTATCTGTCTTCAGGGCGGGCGTGAACCCGCCCCTACCTGCCCCGAGGGCGTGGCCAGCTGCGTCAGTGTCTAGGCCAGCCCACTCTAGGGCGGGAAAAGGCGCGCCCCGGCTACGCCGCTTCGGGCATACCAGCCGAGACACGCCTCCCGCCCAAGATGGCTTCCCGGGGGGATCGTGGTACTCTGCCATACGTGCGGGGGGACCGAGTGGTCGCCCCTTTCCATATGGCTGAGATACCCGCCACCCCCTCTCAACACAATCCCCAAAGGAGGGAAACCGGAAACAGTTCTTGAAGTTTTTGGAAGAGGGAGGGAGTGACCCTCCCGGCCGTATTTATTAAAACAAAATTAAAACATTAAATCAACATTTTTATATTATGTACAATTTCATTACCACATTGGGATGTTGGCTAACCTTAACAGATTCTCTAATACAGAGGTTCTCCTAGCCGAACTAACATCCTACAAACATTTACTTGAAATTATGAAATTGTACATCCTAACGTTTAAGGGCCAACGGCAAGGTCGTAACCGGTGTCAAGATCCCTAACCACAAATACCCCCCCCCACTTGTGAGGGGCGACAGCACTGAGGCGTACCTCAAGTGCAACTACCAATTTCCCTTTGACTTGACGGGGGCACCAATAAAACTCGACGCCACTTAAAGGTCGTTCGAGGACTCGTGTGAGGTATCTAGAAGGTAGCGTAGACCCCCCCCCAAATCCCGCACAACTTACCACATCTGCCGTCGCAGACGTCACTGGCCCCGGGAAATTCCCCAGGAGGGGGCTGTAACCCCTCCTACACAGGAAGGGGCCTTGACCGCCTTTCCTTTACTTTCGGCGACCCATCCTTAGAAGGGACCGCCTCCCCGTTGAGGGGCCAATGGCCACCTCTCCCGAGCGCTCCCATCCGTGTTGGGTGACGCCCACTCATAGGGATCTTCCAATTAGTGCTCACCGATCATGACCTTACCGCCACAGGCCGGATAGTTGACCGGCTATCCGGACCCCCCACAAAGCTCCTACCTAAAGGTCATGCTTTAACGTTTTTAACCATGCTACGAAGTCTCCTATGAGTAACTCATTCCCCACCCAAGACAAGTGCACACCATCCCCCAAATACATACTGTCATCATTAATACAGCCATGCGAAATAGAATGCAATGTCCTGGAACGGAACAACCTACTCACTTTGTTATTAAGCTTTCTCACAGAGTGATTCAAAGCAGGAACAGAAATAGCCCCTCGCCACACCCTTCGTGGGACGATATGTGACCACGCAATTGTACACCCCGGAACTCTCCTCGCCAACCAACTTACTGTGGAAAGCATTGCCTCCAGGAGAAGTCGTCTACCGGTGGTGACCAAATCATTGCCCCCTAGATGCACTATGACTATAGACGGCGGTGACCTCGTCCGCCCTAACAAACCCTCGAAAAATTCTTGAAACTGGTCAATACAGAGCCCGCCTCTTCCGTAGAAGGACACCCTGTACCCGTATTCCCCAGCTACGTGAATCATGTCACCTGCTTTGAATACGTCCGCGGCACGCCTCACGTATGAGTGGCCCACGACCCACACCTCCTTCTTCGCAGCCGGTGATGTCTGACCGCTGGCCCGGTGTTGGGTCGACTGCATAGTTCGCCCCGCCTCGTAGGCTTGCGCAACTGAAAACCAAACAAAGACAAGAAGCGTGAGTACATCATTACAGCTTCACAACATGTGCAACCGCACATACCTCTTATAACACTTGGAGGACCAACGCCCCACTCGTTTCACTTGTTCAACATTAAGACCCCTAGCTGTAGCTTCCGTAGCAGCCCCTATCCGAAAGGAATGGGTCCCAAACTCGCCCGGGTTCAAGCCCGCAGCGGTAATTGACAACGCAAGCACCCGCTGAAACTGAAATTTCGTCAGTGGGGTGGCGTCCGCGTGTCTTAACAAGGTCCCCCCCCATGATGCCACCCTTCGTGCTAGGTAGTCTTCTAAACACTTTACCGGACACATGGAGGACCCGGGAATCCTGCGTATGAGTACGCAGTCACCCATCCCATCTTGATCGGTCTTGGACCTGACAAAGGAGACAGTCATTGTCTCTCCTCTGATCTGAACGTGTTACTGGCACAAACCCCCTGTCACATCCCGTTTGTTCCTTGCCACCAGTTCGCTTACCCGCATCGCTCCATGAAATGCCAGCGTAAAAGCGGCTCGGAACAACACCGTCTCAAACTGAGATGAACATGTGGCAGGGAGTGCGGCCAACAACTGGGCCAACCTATCCAAACCTATCGGGCGCCTCCCATCTATTCTGCGACCCTCAAGGCGTTGCCACCCACGCAGCGCTTTCTGTACAACGAAAGACGCTGTCGGGTCCTGGATACCATGAGCCCTGGCAACAAAGGAAATGGCAGCACGATGCCTCTGGGCCGTAGCCACCGATTTCCCAGCCCTACGTAAGGACATCAGAAAATTCACTACCCATTCCTCGTGGCCCCAAAGCCCCTCTCTATAAGTCCCCAAAAAGGCTAAATAGGACCGAAACGCCCCTTCATATGCCTTCCTTGTCCTTGGTGCTAGGCTCTCTCCCACGAGGTGACGAAGTTTGGGGCACCGAGAGACCAGAGAGCTTCGGGAAAGGGTGCCGGCTCTGGGTCCGCTGTGGGAAGGAAACCCGAGAAAGCCTGCATATGAAAACGAGACAGTGCATCAGCCGCCTGATTCATCACCCCGGGACATGTTTTGCTCTGAATAGCACATTCAGTCGCATACACAGTAAAACAATTTCTTTGAGCAGTCGTAAAAGCAGTTTACATCGTGCTGCCTGGCTATTGATGCACTCGACCACGGTCATATTGTCAGACCAAAATATCACAGAGTGATCTTTGAACCCTTCGGGCCAGGTTCTCAGGGCCACCAAAATGGGGAAAAGTTCTAGGAAAGCAATATTACTTGTTAGTCCATTGTCATGCCACCATGCCGGCCATCTTTGTGCCGACCATTTCGTGCCGAAGATGGCACCAAAACCTATGCTACCTGCCGAATCTGTCCATAGCCCCAGCTCTTCAGAGGACACGGCCGGTTTGTTCCAGATGACTCGACCATTAAAATCCGCCAGAAATGCTAACCAAATGCGCATGTCCTGGCGGACCTCAGCCGATAGTCTCGTTCGATGATGACCCTCCTTTAGGCCGACCATAGCTTGGGCAATAGAACGGGAAAAGGGGCGGGCCATCGGTATAACCCTCAGGGCAAAATTCAACTGTCCCACCAACTGCTGTAATTGATGCAGCGTGACTTTAGATCCATTTATGCACATTTGCAGGGCTGCCCTGAACTTCCCCTCTTTGTCAGCTGGTAAACGAAAACAACCCTCATCGGAGTCTAACTCGATCCCCAGAAACTCGAGGCAAGTCGCAGGACCCACCGTCTTACCTGGTGCCAATGGCACACCAAACTGCTTCATTAACACACAAAATTCGGCCAAGGCCTGGCCACATTCGAGATCCCCGGCTGCCCCAAGGAACAGAAAATCATCAAGGTAATGCATTACATGTTGGAAACCCGTCTTCTTTGTGAAGACCCATTGTAGAAAACTACTGAATCTCTCGAAATAGGCACAAGATATAGAGCACCCCATTGGCATACACCTATCCATGTAATAATAACCCTGAAACATGAAACCTAGGAGACTCTGGTCGTCTGGGTGTACCGGGAGCAATCGGAACGCTGACTCGATATCTGACTTCGCCATCAGCGCCCCGGGCCCCAGGCGATTCAAAATGGCTACGGCCTCATCGAAGGATGCGTACCGCACCGAACACACTTCTGGATCTATTGCATCGTTCACAGAAAGACCACGTGGAGCTGATAAATTATGAATCAGTCGGAACTCACCCGGGTCCTTCTTGGGGACCACCCCTAAAGGAGAACAAACAAAATTCTGTACCGGGGGTATACTAAACGGGCCAGCAACCCGACCCCGATTAACCTCCTTCCGGATCTTATCCTGTACCACAGTCGTATGCTGCAGGACCGAAGTTGATTTTTACACTTCTCCACACCCTGAAAGTCCCCTACCGGGATGCGGAAACCATACGAAAACCCGTTCCGCAGCACCCCAGCAGAAGTACGATCCGGGTATTCACTGAGCCATGGAATCATCGCCAAGGTATCAATCGGGGTAGGTAAAGGCGCCCCTCGGACTATGTTAGACCTGTTTGGCGCCTCCTCTCCCCCCGTTATCACCCGTTTTGGCTCTGCACGTGGACTCAGGATGGGGCGACCCGCACCCACTACATTCATGTTTAAATTTACACGATCCCTGTGGCCTAGTACATTTACCTCTGTTGAAATTAAAGCATAACCCCTTTTTTCCTGTATTGCCGGCAGGTCTCGAGTAATCGTCGGTACCCGTACCTGAACGAAAGGGCGTCCCCCCATATTGGCGGGAGGATTCGCCAACATTACTTCCTACCAATGGCATTTTCAACATACCTGTCTCCTTCATTTTATCCCATGTCAAAGAATCGTAACAATCCCAGGTTAAGCTTTTATTATGCTCTTTAGCCTTTCTAAAAAGATTATCGTAGCAAAACCAATGGTTACCCTGGTATGATGTCGAGTACCCCATGATTCGCGACTGATAGGTCGGCAACTCGGCAAGCAACTCGGGCCTACGTTCCCCCAAGATCGACGTAAAGATTCCCCATGCATTGCCCCAATTGCCAATATTTTCATTCACTTTAAAGGCGGCCATTTTGCGCGCCAAACACTCGGATGCATGAGGTCCTTCTGACCCTTAACATGCTCCACCTCATAATGATCAACAAGCAACGAGAAGATGTTCACATATTCCCCCGCCCAAATCTTCTCCTTAATTGCCAATGGCACATGTTGACCCAACCTTTCTCTACGAGAGGGTGCTGACTCATCCCTCGCAATCGGCAATGGCCGCTTACCTGCACCGGACGCTGCCTCTGCGGTCGCAATCGTCCCTTGTGGCTTGTCAATTACTGCAACCGGTGTGGACACCTTGGCTGCACCCCGTTTCTCGCGCAATTGCTTCATCAGCGTCTGCGCCTCGGCAGCCGTGGCGCCCTCACTACTCTCGCCCAACCACGCTGCAAGTTGTGCTGCCAGCTCGGGCGGCATATCCTCATTGGACACCGGTGTGACCACCACGGGAATCGGGTTCCCCTCCGCCGGTACTGGGGTTGGCGCTTCGAGCGGGGTACAGGGAACCGGGACGTCTCCCCCAGCCGGTCCCCTCCTTGGCCTCTTGGCTCTCCCTCCTGGGGCTGCTCCAGCCGGCGGACGTTCCGGCCCCCCTTCCCCGTCTCTCTCCGCCACCCGCTTCTTCAGCTCGGTCATCTCCTTCATGAGGACCCGAACCATCTGTTCAGTCGTCATTCTCTTCCCGCCTTTCTTGGGCATTTCTCCGACAGAGTATCTGTAAGACAAAAGAGAGATTACAACGCTCAAAAATTGGCTCTTCGTTCCGTCTCGAGCTCACGTGCAGCGAGGAGGTGCAGCTTCAGAGCACAGGAACAAGAGGATGCCTTCGGATCTTGCTTCTCCTTTTATCCGTCTTCAGGGCGGGCGTGAACCCGCCCCTACCTGCCCCGAGGGCGTGGCCAGCTGCGTCAGTGTCTAGGCCAGCCCACTCTAGGGCGGGAAAAGGCGCGCCCCGGCTACGCCGCTTCGGGCATACCAGCCGAGACACGCCTCCCGCCCAAGATGGCTTCCCGGGGGGATCGTGGTACTCTGCCATACGTGCGGGGGGACCGAGTGGTCGCCCCTTTCCATATATCTATTGTCTTATTAAAACTTGTGTAAAGTAACATTGTAAACATTAATTGTATTTGTAGCAGACAACATTTTTAGTAATTCCCACACTGTAAATATTATAAAAGCATTTCAAACAGTTATTTGCACTCAAAAGTAATTTTGTAATCTAGTTCTGTATCAAACACTTTAAACAATATATATATATATGTTGTGTCATTTAAACTTGTGCAAAGCAACATTGTAAACATTAATTGTATTTTTAGTAGGCAACATTTGTTAAATTTTGTATAATTGCATGACATTATATGTTCTCAATGATGTTTGTGATATATCCATTGCAAAATGTTATCTTTACAGATAATGGTAGATATTTCATTAATGTGTCTGCTAAGTTGTCTACATCATAGCTTATATGCAAAAAGTCCATTAAAGTAGTATTGTTAATTTCCATGGATTGGAAATCTTCTGTTCCATTTACTTGTACTGTTACCATGCTTGTTTCCTGATGTAGGTTGTCTAATCCATAAATAGTTATGTTAAGGTTTTCTTCTGGTGGTTTTACTACCTGCAAAGATACTGTTTTAGTATTTATTCATTTACTCTTATTAACTAACTATTGATTGCAATGTAAAATTTTACTTACCTGTATTTTTGTATGTCGGGTTGTGTTCAAAATCTTTTCTTTGTTAAATTCATGCACCGTTACGTGCGATAAATGTACATATTGTCCAATTACTATTGGGAAGTCAGCTGCCTCTCTCCATAGAGTAATTTTCACAGAGTCAGTTGTATCTTTAACAGTGATATTTTTCAATTGTGTCTCTTGGCCTCCAACGAATATATTTTTGGTTTGTTCTTCCTGTAAAATAGTATATGTTCATTATATATTTTTTACTTAGTAACAGGGATTGTGCTGGTTTTTGTTCAATTTGAAATATGATTAGTGTTGACATGACAGTCCTTGCAAACAAAACAACTATTTTTCACATATTTATTTGTTGGTAATAATTGTTATTTTTTTTGTTATTGTGTTAGTTTCTTTTGTAACAAGAATTGTTGTAACTTACAATCTTTAGTAATTGCATTTGGTATCTGCAAGTTGCTGTTATAGAATGCTATAGCCATGAAGAGGATATGCTAATAATTCAATTATTAGTTTACTTACCTTGTAAAATTGCTTGCTTACAGTCTATATCAGTTATATTATAAATTTGTGAGATTTAGGTGGAAAATGAGTTTGTTGTAGGCTTTGTAAAAGTGGTAATTTGTGTTGTGTGTGCTGCTTTGCATATGACAATGCATTAATAGTATTTTTAGCATTGTGGTAGGTATGCAGATTTCACTGCATGCCACAATGCTAAAAGTAGGGGAAGTGGCTACTTTGTTGGGTACAACTTCATTTATACGTTGGGACACCCGTTTTATGGTGGGGGGTATTGTTTTTTGATAGGGTGATTGGGTATACTAAGTTTGCTCTTCATTGTCATTGGTCTCATAGTTTGGTAGATAGTGTAGTATAATTTTATATTACTTACCTGTTATTAAATGGTGTACACTTTTGTTGTGATATATATACTATGCATAGTATTATTTTGTTTCTGTATTTATGTTTACGTAATGCAAATACTTGGCAATAAGTGTAGTATAGTATTTAGCTTACTTACCTGTTATTTAATGGTGCATACATTAGTTGTATGATAGTTTTAATGCACAATGGTTGCATTATTTATTTTCTTTAGTACCCTTAGTAAATGCAATTTATAAGTATTTGCATATGTCGTGTAGTTTCTGTATATTTATAAGTTGTAGATTACTTACTTGTTATTTGTTTTTGGAGAGTAGCAATATTAATGTAACACAATTTTACATAGTAACACAGACATTAATTATAAGGAACAGCATATGTTGATAGTTTTTCAAGGCAATTATTGTATTTGCGTGCTTTAAAACATTTTAGTACTGTAATACATTTTTTCATTTGATTATAGATGCATTTAGTAACATGCAAGTTTTAACTTTTTAAAAGTGTACCTTTTTTGGTACGTCAGATAATGCAGTAGTACAAATGAGAAGTATAAAAAAATAGCTTACCTCAATTATTAATCCGGAGACGCTTAGGAGTGTTTTTACACTCACTTCTCTCACTGTCTTTATTGGAGACACTGGTGGAGGCGGTGGTTGCAAAATATTAATTGCTTCTTGATTTATTTCTGCAGGTATTTTAATTGTTGGCATTCTTGAAATCTTTGTTTGTTTTGTTATAATTAGAGTATCATTTTTCAAAAGGTAATTGCGAATTAGCATGCCATATCCTTCTTTAGTTTGAGCATATTAATCTTCATTATAGCAAGTAGCTTTTAAAGATGATGTTTGATCTGCTAATGCCATATGGTACATTACTTTATTTTCTTGCTTAGCATTGCGATAGTATGTTTTTCCAGTACAGTGAATGATATTTACACGAATTGCCTTTTGGTATGGCTTACTTTCGTCTTGTTTGTTGTCCTTTAAATCTTGAATGGAAATCATCTGTAAAAAAAATGCAATTATTTTAATATGGTACCATAATTGTAAATTTGTCACATTATAACTGTCTTTAATGCATATAAATTAAATAGCTGTCCAAATTGGTTTATGATCACTGTAATATGACTCTAAGCTTCCATAATGTTGTATGTTTGCATTTGTAAATATATGATCTAATATAGAATTGTAATCTGTTGTAAGTGTGTTTTTTTTTTGAACACAGTTAAAGTTTGTCAACATGTAATCTAATAATACATTTGTACTGTGTGTTGTGTTTTGTAAATCAACATTGAAATCACCCATTATAATATATTTATGATTTGGATACTTTTTTAATATTGTTGTTAGTATTTGTAATAGTATTTGAATGCTTACCTTTGGTGGCTTGTAGATTATTACAAATAGGTAGTCATTGTTTTGTATTTGTTTTGTAAATTGCAAAATGTCAATTTGTTTTTCTGTTGTAAATACTGGTTGTATATTGTGGTTTGTTTTATAATATACTATAATACCATGGTTTGTTTGTTTGTCATGGTATTTATCAAATATTAGCATATTGTAATTTGGAATTATAAATGCATCTGTACTTGCTTTATGTGTTGTATTTATTTCTGTGAAACATAAAATATCAGCATTTAATATGTTACTGTCAGCTAATATGTATTTAATTTTTTTTTGTAGTGAGCGTATATTTTGTACAATAACAGTAATGCTGTTTTTAAATTGTGATATTTGAGTTATGGATATTTGTAGTGACATATATGTTTTTAATCGGAACATTTCTTCATGGACCTTTGGGTGTATTGCAATTTTTGTTTCATCAAAGTTTTTTATATAAATATTTTGTAATGATTTTGCTCTACTAATAGCTACATAGTGTAGGTGATGTGTTTTGGTATTATTAAAGTGTATATAAAGTGGTTCAATTGTCTCACCTTGTGTTCTATGAATTGTCCGTGCTGATGATTGCCGTAATGGAAATTGCTTACGTATTATAGTTAAACATTTTTTAGTGTATTGAAAGTTTCTTGATATAGGCAATATTGGTGTCCATTCATGTGATATATTAGCATGGTATAAATGTTTATTTTGTTGTCTTGTACTTTTACCAATATTTTTTTATCAAAATGTACCCATACTATAATAGGTATGTTATTTGTACAATCAACATATTCTACTGTTCCTGTTGCTCCATTTGTTAATCCATCATTGACAGCAAGATTTGCAGTTAAATCATATCGAAGTTTAATTGCAATATGTAGTATGCTTGCTAATCCCATTGTTTTTGTAGAGTCTGCTGGTAATTGCTTTAATATTTTTTCTTTAACTTCTTGACTTAGGTCTGAAGCAACTGTGTCTATTGCTAATGTGGTATAAACTGCATGATATTGCATATGTTGTGATAATACTTTGTTATTTATTTCATTCACTTCTTTGTTAGTACCCATGATATATGGTATACATTTTTTAATACTTTGTGGAGGTTCTATTTCTCGTGATTTGATCTTTGTGATATCATTTTTTGTGTGTTTGCCTACTCTTAATCTGTTGAGCATTTCCGCAAATGGCATGTCATTTAGTTGTCTCATTATTTTTGTAAGTTCATATAATTGAAAATGTGTTCTCCACAAGTTAGTGCTTAATGGCCCATACAAATGTTTTGAATTGTCAAATATGTATGTATCAAATACCGGCTTTAATTGATAGAAATCTCCAATTGCTAATATTGATATCCCTCCAAACGGTTGGTTAGAAGCTTTTATTTCTTGCAATCTATTGTGTATGAAATTAAACATATTCGCACCTACCATTGATATTTCATCTATTATTAGTACTTTTAAATGCATAAGCTTACTTTGAAGTATGCTTCTGTTTTCATGAGTTAGTTGTTTATATGGTAATGTTTGTGATACTGGTATTTTGAAAGTACTGTGGAGTGTTTGTCCTTGTATATTATGTGCTGCTTTACCTGTTGGTGCTGTTAGTAATATATGAACATTTTCTGGATTTTCTCCGGCTTTAGTATTGTAGTAGCGTAATAATGTTTGATGTAGTGCTGTTATCAGGAAGCTTTTTCCTACTCCTGCACCTCCAGTACAAAATGTATAAAAAGGTAGTTTTTGTGTTTTAATTGCATTTAGATGGTGATAAATGAAGTTTATTTGTTCTAATGTTAAATTTAGCATTAGGTCATTGTATTTGTCTTCTGGTAACATATTATTTATCAAGGCTTCTTCTTCTGTAGTACTTCTAATTCCTAAATCCAAAGATATGTCGTACTGTAATTCTTGATCATATAGGGCATTGTCATTATGTAAATCATCTTGTATATTTATCACAGGGGATAATGGTGGTGTAAGGATTGCATCATTTTCTGTTGATATATTACTTCTGCAAAGTATTTGATGTTGTTTATTATATATATAATGGTTTGCATCAATAATTGTTTGTAACTCTAGATATCTTTCATAGTATGTATCTTTTGTACCAATTATATTATTCTCTATTCGCCAGGGATAAAATAGCAATAATAACTCTCTATAATAATTTTCTGGATCATTTAATTTGCTGAATCTGCAGTATCGTATAATTTTTTGTTTTGTGCGTTCAGTTAATGTAGTATTGCTTTGTTTATTAACGATGTTATTAATTTCTATTTCTTCATCATCTGAGCTATAAAAGTTGAGTTCTAAAAGCAAGTTATCATGTGTGTTTGTAACTTTTTTTTTTTGCAGTTTGTTTTTTTGTATTGTAATTAGATGCGTAGTCAGCTAGTGTAGTTTTTTCCAATGTTATTGGACGTGTGCTGTATTTTACAAGTATATTGTCAAATTGTATATCAGTTGATGTGTCTGGTAGTGAATTTATTGTATTTATGTCTTTCATTAAATATGTGCGTTTATCTGGTCTATTTGTATTTATAAATACAAATGATCGTGAAGCTTTTCGTAATGGTATTTGTAGTATTAGATAAGCCGCCTCTTGTGCACTAATTTCAGTACAGTTTAAGAATTTATTTCCTATGTGTTTTAATTGTTCTTTGATATTTGGATTGTGTTGTACTTCTTTTGTAGCTTGTGCAATTATTTTACTTAATCCTCTTTGAGATTTACTAATATAAGAAACAATATATACAGCACATGCATATGCATCTAAAACGTATTGTATATCTATGTTAGCTTGCCATGCTTGTAATATTATGTTGTTGTAGTTATTTATATAACACTCTGCTGGAGTTCTTTTTAGAGCTATAGTTGTTTTTTGTAGTAGATATTGTATGCATGTGATATATTGTTCTTCAGTTAATTTCATTTGTTGCAAAAAATCATCAAATGTATAAGTGGCAAATTCTTGTGTATGCATTGTTGTATGGATTAATTGTATGTGTTCTTTTATGAGATCATTTGTTGTTTCTAATTGCAATGGTTCTAATATAGTAGTATGTCGCATAGGGTATCTAGGATATTGGTACTTACATGTTTTTTGATGTTTTATGCGACAGTTTTTAGTATGTCCATGTTTTTGCAAGGGTATTAAATGTTGTATATTTGAGTTTTCAGTTTTCTTACATGTTATATGTTGATCAATAAATTGTGTTACTTCGTCATTGTTAGCTTCATTATATCTAGGTGCATTATGTATCCAAAGTAATGCATGTATATGTGGTGACCCACGTTGTTGAAATTCTACTCTGTAAAAATAATCTACTATTTTACCAATAGGATTACTTTTATGTAATAATATGCTATTGAATAATTTTCGTACTTGGTAGTCAAAATGGCGAGCACATATAATTGGATTTTGTTGTATTAGTGTACATTTGCTTTCCCAAGACATATCAGCAAATTCTTCAGGAGTGCATTCTTTGTTACCATTTATTCGTAATAATATGTTAATTAGATGAAACCATTTTGTTTCTGCTGCTGACAATGTTAGGAAAAAAGTTGGTACTCCTAATTGTTTTAGCATTGCAAATATTTCTTTTTTGCAATTTTCCCAATATGGAGGTGAGCTGCGTATTGTCTTTAAAATTTTGTAGCCTTCATTATATTGTAGTATTCCTTCTAAATTTTCTTTTATGTGTTTTACTGTTATAACTTGCCCATTGTTAAAATGCTTCTTAAGTGATATGAAAATTTTGTCTTGTATTTGTTTAATTTGCAATTTTTTAAGTTTAAAAAACATATTTGTTACCGATTGAGCTACTCTTTTGTCACAATTTCTAAGTTCAGATTTACAAATTGTACTGTAATGTACTGGTACATGTCTATCTTCATTTGCTGGTCTACGTTGTCCCGCAAATATTGTTGGGAATGCTAAGTATTCTGAATCTTTATCTTCATATAAACCTCTTGGTATGTTATGTTCAGCAGGAGCTAAACTTAAAATATTAATGCTATCTGTTGTTATTGTTTCATTAGTTAACATAGTATCTAAGTTACCTGCTGGTATGTTATCTGAACTGCTTGATGTATTATTTGTTTCTGAAGTGTGTATGTTGTCATTTGTTATTTCTGGTGTATATTCCCAATTTTTGTTTATTGTTATTCCATATTCTTTAAATAATGCACTATTTCGTGCTAGATATATGGCTGCTTTTTTACAATGTTAGGTCTGACATTTTCTAAATGTGTGTATGATTTATAACTTAATTTTCGTTTTAATTTAATGGGTATTGTCATGCTATCATGTGTTTGTCTAGGTAATATTGTAACAGTAGTCATTACATCAGCTGGTACATTAACAACAGCACCTGACTTTCGACTTTTGAAAACCACGAGGTAATGTTCTTATTTGTAGAAAAGGTATTCTTGGTGAAACTAATCTCTCTTCTAAGTTATGTAGGTATAGTTCAGGTGGTATATCTGGAAATTTCATTCCATTAAATACTGAACTTGGAGGTATTTTCTTTCGACTAATATATTTGTAGCATGTGTTACATATATAGTCAGTTTTTTGTGAACTTATATCACATCGTATAAATGTTTTGTGGTTTTTAATGGTATGTATTTGTCTTACTGTTTCTTTATGCCACATTTGATTACAAATAGTACAAATATATTCTGGCCCTGATTGTATTTCTTGGTAAAATTTGGCAATGATATTTGATTGTAATGTGATGTTTTCTATTATAGCATTATGTTGTGTATTATTTGTTGGTGTGTGTTCATGTATAGTGATGTATTCTTCGGTTAAAGAGTCAGTATGTAAGTTTGTGTTAGTCGTTTGTGGTAGTAACGATACTTTTGTTGTTTGTTCATTAATATTGCTTTGATTGTTTTTGGCCGCATTATCACTGTTTGTTTTTGTAGGTGAAGATATAATAGTTTTATTTGTAATGTGGGATGCTTTTGCAGTATGTACAATCATATGTTTAGGTGTATTTGCTGTAGTTTTATGTTTCTTTCTTTGGATTGTCTTTTTTAAAGATTGTTTTTGGATTGTATGTATATTAATAGGCACTAATTGTATTATAATATCACTATTTTTAGTACACAGTTCAGTAATAATAAGATGTAATAGATATTCTATTAGTTTATTTGCTGTTTCTATTCTTATGGCTGTACTTGGTAATTTTATATATATATTTTCTATTAGATCTGTTGTATTGCAATTATATATAAAGAAAGATTTACTTGTTTTACCTATTGTAAATATTTTGTTATTTATCAATAATAATATAGCATTATATGTTGTCAACATATCATTTAATACTAGTGCAGTTTCTTTTTGTAAAGTATTTTGCACTGACATGTTATAATAGCAATCTTTATAAAATTTAATTGCAGATATTATATTATTGTGATCTATATATTTAGGTATGTCTGCTATTTCTATTTTCTTTTTGCCATAAAATATTTCTATTTCTGTTTGTAAGTTGTAACTTAATTGCATTATATTATTAAGGTCTTGTTCAGTCCACTTAGATGCATTGTGAGTGCAGTTATATATGATTGCAAATATACTATTTGCAATGTAGATGTTATGTTCTGTGTTAATTTTGTTTTCATTATTATTAATTTCATCTGACTGTATTTTAATGTTAATATTACATGTGATTGCTTTAGATGTAATATTTTCTTTTGCATCTAAGTTTTGTAATTCTTGTATATTAATAGGGACTTGTAATTCTTGAGTTATTGCTGAAGTTGTTAATATACTGGCTTTGACTGAGTTACATATTTGTTGGTTTGTTGTGTTTGTGTATGTATTGTGATCTATATATTTTGTTGGTTTGTTTGGTTCTGTGCGTGTTGTATTTTGTTTTATTATTGGGCTTTTTACAGTGCTTGTATTTTTTACTTGTATATTTAAGTGTTGTTCTATAACTGTTTTATTGATGTCTTTAGTATTATGAGGTGTTGGTGGATTAGCATTATTGTGTATACTATTGTGTGCTGTTTTTTTTTTTTATTTATTTTAATATTTGTGGAAGTTTCAGTATTTGTTCGTTGTCTCTTGTTAGATGAAGATTGGTTGTTGCTAAAATCTGTAATTGTTTTTTCTGTAGTTGATGATTGTTCTTTTGTTAGTGTTAGTATATTTCCTGTAATCAACTTTGTAGATACAGATTCTTGGTAAGATGTACTTGCAGTAGCGTGGAATAGTTTAGTATTATTTGTAGTATGCATAAAGTATTGTGAATCTGTAGATGCTGCTTTTTTAAGGTAATTTTGTTCTGCCTTTTTTAATGATTTTTTGTTTATGCTTCGTATTTTTAATCCAGTTAATTCGAATGGTACATTATCTTCATTATTTTTTTTAATTTGGTGAGCTAAATTGTAAATGTAGTTCATTACATCAGGTAAAGTGTTTTTTTGCAAAAGTATACATGTTCCATGTGGATGTGGCATTCCATTGCTGCCTCTACTATGCGAATCAAAAATATAATAATGATCTTCAGTTTTTATAATAGATATAACGTATATATCCATGCAGAGTAATACTCCTGAATTTATTAATGATATTGTTAATGCTGTTTGTATGTCTGGGTATAATGTATCAAATTGTTGTAATATATTTCCGTAGTATGGTTGACATGTTTTTATAGAATATATGTTGTTTGTATGTGTAATATATTTAGGTAAATCATCAGGATGCATAAGATCTTGTTTATTAAAAAAGTGCATATCTTTATATAAAGCATCACCAAGACCCATAATGTAATGTAAATCTTCTTTGTTCCATATTTGTGCTGGTTTTTCATAGTTATGAATAATAGCAAATGTACTATTTGGTAAACATTGTTTGCCTTTTGATATAACTGAGAATTTGTCATGTCCTTGATTGTAATCAGCTTGTATTATTTTGTGCATGTTTTAATACTTTATATAATATTTGGTGTTACAATTTATTAGTAATACTTATGTTGTTATATATAAGAATTGGATTTGTGTGATATGTTTTAATTAAGCTTTTGTTTATCTAACAATGTTAATTGTAGCTGTGATTGGTATTGTTAGTTAACATAGAAATATATATTAGTTAAATAAATGTCTTACCTTTGTTGTTTTCTTTTTTGGTAATATTCTGCTTTGGTAATATTCTGCAAAAGTAAGCAAACGGTAAAATTAGTATTATAATAATATTTTTAACCATAGAAATAATGACATTTATAGTCTATTAGTTCTATTATTTTTACAAGGGTAATATAATAATACTAGTTATTATATATATTATCAATATTATAAAGAGAGAATTTGCACTTTTTTGTCAAGTAAATGAGTAATCATAGTACTAATCTACACACCTGATACATTTATGAAACGTCAGGATGTGTAGATTAATATAGGCAATATTATAATTTTTTAAGCATGTAAATTCAAAACATTATGTTTGTAAATTAAATAGTCCATTAACTTGTTAAGTGCTTCAAACGTCTAATAGTTGTCATGCACTACCTTGCCAGTACTTTGCATGATTGTTGGATGTTTGAATACTGTTAGTGCAATTGAATGTTTGCACTAGGGCGGTATTTTGCAGGTGTTTAATGAGTTTAAACAAGCATTGAGCGTGAAATAGATTATTGCAATTCACATGTAATGTAATGATATATGTGGTGACTTTTAATGGAGAGTGAACTTGTGGCGAATAGGCAACTTGTGCTGTGATGTTGCAGTAATGCAAATGCAGGCAGGTGTTGATAGGTTGTTGAGAGGCAGATGGTGGGCAGGAGCTTGAACGCACAAGGTGTGAGGTAAGACGCATAAGGTGGGAGCTGGTTGGCAGTATGGCACTGTTTGTAGGTAGGTGGCAGGTGTTGTGTGTGAGACTTTAAGCTGTAAGTTGTAGGTGAAAGGCAGGAGGGAATTTTTTGGGCAATGTTGGTCAGATGAGGAGGTGTGGCTTGCAGTTTATAATGCTGTCTTTAACTTTCTTATGTTTTGAGCAAATCTGGGGCATTGTTACTGATGAGTGTAAGTATGAGTGGTATGCAATAAAGCAATAAATATATATATATTATTATTTTGTGGGCTGTATTGCAATGCATTTTGCTTCTTAACAACAATATACTTTAACTAGTTGTAATTATTTTTTTAAAAGACTAATATCAATATGTTATTTTTTTATGATAATAAATTTAACAGGTATATGTTAGTTACCTGTACATCATATTTATAAAGGTGCTTGTTTACAAGATAGGCAGTATTTAGTACAATAGGAGTAATACTTATTATAAATTGGCTAATAATAATGCTATTTTAATCATATGTATACATAATGCACAATAATAATGCTATAGTACAATATTCATACATAATAAGAATGCATGTGTCAATGGGAGTGGATATGATACAGAATAATTTTATATTAAAGCAGTGAGTGATGTTGATAAAAACTTATGCATTTAATGCAATTATAGTGACATTTATAAAGGATATGCCTTGTATGAATGATATAGATATGATACTTATATTTTAACTTTGCATAGTATAAATATAAAGCATGTTATATTCATACATATTAGGTAATGTATTAAGCAATGTATTAATATTATATAAATAACAGTTATAAAGAGTAGGCATCATTATTACAATGGGAATGATACTTTTAGAATATATGCAATAAGAAATGCTATGTTACTGTTACTTATATGCAGAAAGCAACGCTATAGTGCAATGCAAATGACAAATATGAAGAATAAGTTTTGTAGTAATAATATGAAATGGCATTTGGTACTGCAGAGTGGTACTGCAGTGTGGTACTGCAGTGTGGTAGTGCAAAGTGCAGTTTGGGTGTGCAAGTGGTAGTGCAAAGTGCAGATTGATAGAGCTAGTAATAGTTTAGAGTGCAGGTTGTTAGTGTAAAATGTAGATTAGTTTATAGAGTGCTGATTTGTAATGCACAGTTTGATTGGTAGTTTAGAATGCAGAGTGGTAGTACACAGTGTAAATTGGCAGTGTAGAGTGCAGATTAGTAGTGCAGAGTGGTAATGCAGAGTAGTAGTGAAACTGCATAGTTGTACTGCAGAGTACAGAGTGGTAGTGCAGTTTGGAGAGTTGTAGTGCAGAGTAGGGAGTGGTGGTGCACAGTAGTATTGTAAAGTGGTAGTGCAAACTTAAGAGTTGTAGTGCACAGTGAATAGTTGTAATACAGTATAGTAGTGCAGAGTGGTAGTGCATAGTGGTAGCGCACTGTGGTAGTGCAGATTGATATTGCAGAGTGATAGTGCAGTGAATTAGTGTATAGTGGTAGTGCATTGCACAGAGTGGTAGTTCTTAGTGGTTGTGCAGAGCGCATAGTGGTTGTGCAGACTGCAAAGTGGTTGTGCAGAGAGTAGAGTTGTACTGCAGTGCAGGATAGAGACTTTAATAGTAAAGGATATGTTTGTCTAAATTATTGTAGGTAGTATAAATAAAGAAATTAAAAGCATAGTGAGTAGGGAAGTTTTAGGGTGCTCAGTTAGGCAATACTATAAAACTAATAGTAGGATACAAGTGATGGTGAATAAATATAGTGCATTAGGTAAGTTCTAATACTAAGTAGTAATTAGCATTGCAATGATGTTAGACTGCAAGTAGATGGGACTGCTAGACTAAAGCACCTATAAATAACTTAGAAGTAGTGCATGTATTTAGCAATACTGTTATAAAGATCAGTATATTATTATGTAATAGATAAGAGATTACATATGATTTAGTATATTGTATTTTACATCTGATTTAATTACACAGTTTGAGCACTTTCTCTAACTGAGTTTTTGCAGGTTAACATTGTAGACAAAAAACTAACATATCAAGTTAAACATTACATATACAGTATTTATTGTTTTATATGTCATACTTGTTGTAATATACAGAGGTATTGTTACAGTGAGTACAGGTAAGTATTTGCTTTAGAGTATCTCAAATCTTTTTTGAGAGTAGCTTAAGTACATCCATCTTAAATTAGTTGTCTCATAACTGATTCTGCATTTAACATGTATGTAAATTTACATTAATTTATTACAATACAGTGCATGTTCAGCATTAGCTGTAGAGTCAATGCAGCATGTTAAGGGTATAGCAGTAGATAGTGTAATTAGTTAAGGTGGCAATATAGATTGTATGTGTAGGGTAGTAAGCACTAGAATGTATGGTAGCAAGCAATGCACTGTTTATTGTTTGGGAACAGACAATTGGAATTAGCAGCATATATTTGCAGCAGTGCAGTATATATAGGAGAAGTGCATTTTTTAATGGGTAAGCAGTTAATGAAGCAAGAACAGTTTAGCAACAGTTGGAAGGTATTTATTGTGAAACACAAAGACTGAGCAGTGTATTATTTGGTCCTTAATGAAAACTTTCTAATCTTTACCTTGTGAAGCATGAAAAGCTTTAAGCATATCCACATTTTGTATTTAAATATGTTAATTTAATACTGTGTAGGAAAACTTTAATAAGAAATATATAGTTGGTAAATACTTTGTATTTTGTAATGAAACAGTGCTTTTGTAATATGACAGTTGAAAAAGGCAACATGTGACACTTACAAAACATGAAGCAGATATGGTGGCTGGAAAGCAGCGTTTTAAGTATTGTTGTAACATGTAACTTAACCGTTGCATAACAAACAGCAAGCAAATTAACATGTTACACTTGTTAATCTGCTCTATTTACAACCTTTATTTTAAAGTAACATCAATAGAGAATCTTAATAGGCCAGTCTTTAGGAATAGCAATTTTCAAATGAACTACATTTGGATTGTGTGGTGTTTTAAAACGATGCCATATAAAACATATTAGTACTCGTTGCAGTAAGTATATTTATAAAGTTGCCTATATTTTGCCCTTATGTAATGTAATATGGTGTGACTAACCATAATAAGCAAAATTAAGCTATTACTAATTTATACAAGGCTTTAAAATAGTACAATAAGCTAAGCGCAGGAAAGACATATATTAGTAAACAATGACGTTTTTTTAATAATGTCCTTTTTTCAGCTTGTCTCTGAGTAGTAAAAACAGTAAATGTAAGCATTGTGAAGATGCTTACGTTTGCATTATAAACATTATAGCAATCAGGAACTATGCATGTTGAAAAACAACTTTTAGACTGTTTATAAATATTTGTGTAGGGTGCAGTTTGAGGGAGCAAGTGGTAGTGCAGAGTGCATGTTGGTACTGCAGAGTGTAGATTAATTATGCAGAGTATGTATTTTTATTGCAGAGTGTACATTGGTAGTGCAAAGTGCAGAATGGTAATGTAAAGTGGAGAGCAGTAGTGCAGAATATAGTGCAGACTGAAGAGTTGTAGTGCAGGGTGAAGGGTGGTAATGCAGAGATGATAGTAGTTGTTCAGAGAGGAGAGTTGTAGTTCAAAGTGAAGAGTAGTATTTCAGAGTGTAGAGTTGTAGTGTACAATTCAGAGTAGTAGTGCAGAGTTGTACTGTATAATGCAGATTAGTAGTGTAGAGTACGCTGTTGTAGTTTAGTATGCATAGTAGTACTCCAGTATGGTAATACAGAGTGCATAGTGGTACTGCAGAGCATAGAGTAGTAGTGCAGTGCGCAAATTAGTACTGCAGAGTATAGACTGATACTGCAAAGTGTAAAGAGTTAGTGTAGAGTACAAAGTGATAATATAGTCTGCAGAATGGTAATGCAGTGTGCAGATTGAGAGTGCAGAGTGCATATTAATGGTGCAAAGTGGTAGTATAGAATGTAGAGTAATAATGCAGTCTGCAGTGTTAAGTGGTAATGTACAGTGGTAATGCAGATTGGAGAGTGGTAGTGTAGAATGCAGAGTGGTTATGCAGAGTGCTAATTAGTACTGCGAAGTGCAGACTGGTACTGGGAAATGCATAGTGTTAGTGCAGAGCGCATAGTAATAATGTAGAGTGCATAGTGGTAATGCAGAGTGCAGATTGACAGTGTAAAGTGCAAATGATAGTGCAGTATGCAGGGTGGTATTGTAAAGTTTAGAGTTATAATGCAGTGTAGTTGTGCAAAGTGGTAATGCAGTGTGTTAGTGCAGAGCGGACAGTGGTAGTGCAGAGTGAACAGTATTACTGCAGAGTGGAAAGTGGTACTGTTCAGTTGTAGTGCAATGTGGTACTATAATATAGAGTGGTAGTGCAAAGTGCATGGTTGTAATGCAGTGTGTAAAGTGGTAGTGTAGAGTGCAGTTTGGTGAGTGTAAAGTGCAAATTGAGTGTGCAGACTTTAGATTGGTAGTGTAGAGTGCTTATTGGTAGTGCAAAGTGGAGAATGGTAGTGCACAGTAAGAGTGGTAATGCAAAGTAAAGAGTGGTTGTGCAAATGGTGACTGGTAGTGTAGAGTAAGAGTGTTAGTGCAGAGTGTATGGTGGTAGTGCAGAATGGAGAGTAATAGTGTAGAGTGCATAGTTGTAGTGCAGAGTCCAGGGTAGTAGTGCAGAGTGGTAGTGCGATGTGTTACTGCAGAGTGGTAGTGTAGAGTTCAGAGTGGTAGTGCAGAGTGGTTGTGTAGAGTAGTAGTGCAGAGTATTAGTACAGGGTGGTAGTGCAGAGTGGTAGTGGAGAGTGGTAGTACAGAGTGGTAGTACAGAGTGGTAGTGCAGAGTAATAGTGCAGAGTGGTAGTGCAGAGCGGTAGTGCAGAGCGGTAGTGCAGAGCGGTCGTGCAGAGCGGTAGTGCAGAGCGGTAGTGCAGAGTGGTAGTGTGATGTGTTATTGCAGTGTAGTAGTGCAGAGTTCAGAGTGGTAGTGCAGAGTGGTAGTGAAGAGTGGTAGTGCAGAGTAGTAGTGCAGAGTGTTAGTGCAGAGTGGTAGTGCAGAGTGGTAGTGCAGAGTGGTAGTGCAGAGCGGTAGTGCAGAGCGGTAGTGCAGAGTGGTAGTGTGATGTGTTATTGCAGTGTGGTAGTGCAGAGTTCAGAGTGGTAGTGCAGAGTGGTAGTGCAGAGTGGTAGTGCAGAGTGGTAGTGCAGAGTGGTAGTGCAGAGTGGTAGTGCAGAGTGGTAGTGCAGAGCGGTAGTGCAGAGTTGTAGTGCAATGTGTTATTGCAGTGTAGTAGTGCAGAGTTCAGAGTGGTAGCGCAGAGTGGTAGCGCAGAGTGGTAGTGCAGAGTGGTAGCACAGAGTGGTAGCGCAGAGTGGTAGCGCAGAGTGGTAGCGCAGAGTGGTAGCGCAGGGTGGTAGTGCAGGGTGGTAGCGCAGGGTGGTAGCGCAGAGTGATAGCGCAGAGTGGTAGCGCAGAGTGGTAGTGCAGAGTGGTAGCGCAGAGTGGTAGCGCAGAGTGGTAGCGCAGAGTGGTAGCGCACAGAGTGGTAGCAGTAATGTAGAGTTGTAGTGGAGAGTTGTGTGCAGAGTTCTCATTGAGACTGCAGAATGCAGATTGAGAGTGCACAGTGCAAAGTTGTAATCCAGTATGTAAAATGGTAATGCAGAGTGATAGTGCAGAGTGGTAGTGCAGAGTGGTAGTGCAGAGTGGTAGTGCAGAGTGGTAGTGCAGAGTGGTAGTGCAGAGTGGTAATGCAGAGTGGTAATGCAGAGTGGTAGAGCAGAGTGGTGGCGCAGAGTGGTGGCGCAGAGTGGTAGTGCAGAGTGGTAGCGCAGAGTGGTAGCAGTAATGTAGAGTTGTAGTGGAGAGTTGTGTGCAGAGTTTACATTGAGACTGCAGAATGCAGATTGAGAGTGCACAGTGCAAAGTTGTAATCCAGTATGTAAAATGGTAATGCAGAGTGGTAGTGCAGAGTCAGTGCAGAGTGTTAGTACAGAGTGTTAGTACAGAGTGTTAGTGCCGAGTGTTAGTGCCGAGTGTTAGTGCCGAGTGTTAGTGCCGAGTGTTAGTGCCGAGTGTTAGTGCCGAGTGTTAGTGCAGAGTGTTAGTGCAGAGTGTTAGTGCAGAGTGTTAGTGCAGAGGTAGTGCAGAGCGGTAGTGCAGAGTGGTAGTGTGATGTGTTATTGCAGTGTAGTAGTGCAGAGTTCAGAGTGGTAGTGCAGAGTGGTAGTGTAGAGTGGTAGTGCAGAGTAGTAGTGCAGAGTGTTAGTGCAGAGTGTTAGTGCAGAGTGTTAGTGCAGAGTGGTAGTGCAGAGTGGTAGTGCAGAGTGGTAGTGCAGAGTGGTAGTGCAGAGTGGTAGTGCAGAGTGGTAGTGTGATGTGTTATTGCAGTGTGGTAGTGCAGAGTGGTAGTGCAGAGTAGTAGTGCAGAGTGGTAGTGCAGAGTGGTAGTGCAGAGTGGTATTGCAGAGCGGTAGTGCAGAGCGGTAGTGCAGAGTGGTAGTGTGATGTGTTATTGCAGTGTGGTAGTGCAGAGTTCAGAGTGGTAGTGCAGAGTGGTAGTGCAGAGTGGTAGTGCAGAGTGGTAGTGCAGAGTGGTAGTGCAGAGTGGTAGTGCAGAGTGGTAGTGCAGAGCGGTAGTGCAGAGTTGTAGTGCAATGTGTTATTGCAGTGTAGTAGTGCAGAGTTCAGAGTGGTAGCGCAGAGTGGTAGCGCAGAGTGGTAGCGCAGAGTGGTAGCACAGAGTGGTAGCGCAGAGTGGTAGCGCAGAGTGATAGCGCAGAGTGGTAGCGCAGAGTGGTAGCGCAGAGTGGTAGCGCAGAGTGGTAGCGCAGAGTGGTAGCGCAGAGTGGTAGCAGTAATGTAGAGTTGTAGTGGAGAGCTGTGTGCAGAGTTCACATTGAGACTGCAGAATGCAGATTGAGAGTGCACAGTGCAAAGTTGTAATCCAGTATGTAAAATGGTAATGCAGAGTGATAGTGCAGAGTGGTAGTGCAGAGTGGTAGTGCAGAGTGGTAGTGCAGAGTGGTAGTGCAGAGTGGTAATGCAGAGTGGTAATGCAGAGTGGTAGCGCAGAGTGGTAGAGCAGAGTGGTAGAGCAGAGTGGTGGCGCAGAGTGGTGGTGCAGAGTGGTGGCGCAGAGTGGTAGCGCAGAGTGGTAGCGCAGAGTGGTAGCAGTAATGTAGAGTTGTAGTGGAGAGTTGTGTGCAGAGTTTACATTGAGACTGCAGAATGCAGATTGAGAGTGCACAGTGCAAAGTTGTAATCCAGTATGTAAAATGGTAATGCAGAGTGGTAGTGCAGAGTGGTAGTGCAGAGTGGTAGTGCAGAGTGGTAGTGCAGAGTGGTAGTGCAGAGTGGTAGTGCAGAGTGTTAGTGCAGAGTGTTAGTGCAGAGTGTTAGTGCAGAGTGTTAGTGCAGAGTGTTAGTGCAGAGTGTTAGTGCAGAGTGGTAGCGCAGAGTGGTAGCGCAGAGTGGTAGCACAGAGTGGTAGCGCAGAGTGGTAGCAGTAATGTAGAGTTGTAGTAGAGAGTTGTGTGCAGAGTTCACATTGAGACTGCAGAATGCAGATTGAGAGTGCACAGTGCAAAGTTGTAATCCACTATGTAAAATGGTAATGCAGAGTAATAGTGCAGAGTGGTAGTGCAGAGTGGTAGTGCAGAGTGGTAGTGCAGAGTGGTAGTGCAGAGTGGTAGTGCAGAGTGGTAGTGCAGAGTGGTAGTGTGATTTGTTATTGCAGTGTAGTAGTGCAGAGTTCAGAGTGGTAGTGCAGAGTGGTAGTGTAGAGTAGTAGTGCAGAGTGGTAGTACAGGGTGGTAGTACAGAGTGGTAGTGCAGAGTGGTAGTGCAGAGGTAGTGCAGAGTGGTAGTGCAGAGTGGTAGTGCAGAGTGGTAGTGCAGAGTAACAATGCAGGATATTAGTGCAGAGTGCATAGTAGCAATGCAGGATATTAGTGCAGAGTGCATAGTGGTAATGCACAATGCAAAGTAGTAATGCATAATGTAGACTGATAGTGCAGAGTGCAGGGTGGTAATGCAGAGTGTAGAGTAGTAGTGTAGAGTGCAGAGTAGTAGTGCAGAGTGGTAGTGTATCGTGAAATGTGGTATATATTATATGTGAGGCAAAGAAGGCATTATGTGATACTTATAAAATAGTATGCAGATAAGGTGCCTGTAAAGCGTTGTTTTTATTTACCATTGTGATATGTAACATAACCTTTGTTAACAAAGAAGAAACACATTAATATATCATACCAGTTCGCTTTTGCTACTTACAACCTTGTTTGTTAAGTAACATCAACATATAAAGCCCATCAGGTATCTTTTAAGAATAGCAACTTTAAATAATCTACATTTGGATTGTGTAACTTTTTTTAAATCATGCTGTAACAACATGTGTTAGTACACGTTGTTGTAAGCATATTAAGTAAAGGTGCCATTGCAAATATGCAATGTAACATTATGTGATTAACAAAAAGTAGTAAAATTATGCTACAACCAATTGTAAAGGGGCTTCAAAATAGTAAAATTCAAAGTGCCAGCAAAGACATATATTAGTAAACAATTACATCTTTTCAAGAATTTAATTTTTTGCAAACCAGTCCATGAATAGTAAAAACACTAAAAGGAAGCATTGTAAAGATGCTTTAAGTATCCCTAAAAAACAGGAGAGCAATCAGGCAACATGTACTTAGAAAAAGTAACCTTAAATTGTTTATTAATATTGGTAATGCAGGGCGCAAATTATGAAAGCCAGTGGTGGTGCAGAGTGCAGGTTGGTATGTAGTGTATACATTGGTAATGTAGAATGCTAATTTGTATTGCAAAGTGCAATGTGCAGAGTGGTAGTACAGAGTGGTAGTGCAGAGTGGTAGTGCAGAGTGGTAGTGCAGAGTGGTAGTGCAGAGTGGTAGTGCAGAGTGGTAGTGCAGAGTGGTAGTGCAGAGTGGTAGTGCAGAGTAGTACTGCAGAGTGGTAGTGCAGAGCGGTAGTGCAGAGCGGTAGTGTGATGTGTTATTGCAGTGTGGTAGTGCAAAGTTCAGAGTGGTAGTGCAGAGTGGTAGTGCAGAGTGATAGTGCAGAGTGGTAGTGCAGAGTGGTAGTGCAGAGTGGTAGTGCAGAGTGGTAGTGCAGAGTGGTAGTGCGATGTGTTATTGCAGAGTAGTAGTGCAGAGTTCAGAGTGGCAGTGCAGAGTGGTAGTGCAGAGTGGTAGTGCAGATTGGTAATGCAGAGTGGTAGTGCAGAGTGGCAATGCAAGATATTAGTGCAGAGTGCATAGCGGCAATGCAGGATATTAGTGCAGAGTGCATAGTGATAATGCAGAATGCAAAGTAGTAATGCTTAATGTAGACTGATTGTGCAGAGTGCAGGGTTGTAGTGCAGAGTTTAGAGTAGTAGTGTAGAGTGCAGAGTAGTAGTGCAGAGTCGTAGTGTGTCGTGCAATGTGGTATATATTATATGTAAGGCAAAGAAGGCATTATGTGATACTTATAAAATAGTATGCAGATATGGTGCCTGGAAAGCGTTGTTTTTATTTACCATTGTGATTTGTAACATAACCTTTGTTAATAAAGAAGAAACACATTAATATATTATACCTGTTAGTTCTTGCTATTTACAACCTTTTTTGTTAAGTAAAATCAACATAGAAATCTCATCAGATATGCCTTTAAGAATAGCAACTTTTAACCAATCTACATTTGGATTGTATGTTTTTTTTTTCAAATCATGTTGTAACAACATATTTTAGTACATGTTGTTGTAAGCATAATAAATAAAGTTGCCTAGTTTCTTTTATGTAAAGTATTTTGCAAGTATGCAATGTAACATTATGTGATTAACAAAAAGTATTAAAATTAAGCTATAACCAATTGTAAAGGGGCTTCAAAATAGTGCAATATTAAGTACCAGCAAAGACATATATTAGTAAACAATTACGTCTTTTTAAGAATGTTATTTTTTGCAAACCAGTCCTTGAAGAGTAAAAACACTAAAAGTAAGCATTGTAAAGATGCTTTAAGTATCCTTCATAAACAGGAGAGCAATAAGGAAGTACGTACTTAGAAAAAGTAACCTTAAATTGTTTATTAATATTGGCAGTGCAGAGTGCAAAATATGAAAGCCAGTGGTAGTGAGGAATGCAAGTTGGTAGCGCAGTCTATAGATTGGTAATGTATAATGCAAATTTGTATTGCAAAGTGCAATGTGCAGAGTGGTGGTACAGAGTGGTAATGCAGGGTGGCAGTGCAGAGTGGTGGTGCAGAGTGGCAGTGTAGAGTGGTATTGCATAGTAATAGTGCATACTAATAGTGCTGAATGGTAATGCAGACTAGCAGTTGTTGTGCATAGTCAAGACTAGTAAGGCAGAGTGAAGAATAATAGTGCAGAGTGGGTAACGGTAATGCAAAGTGGAGAGTGGTAGTGTAGAGGGCAGAGTGGTAATGCACTGTGGTAGTGCAGAGTGATAGTGCATACTGGAGAGTTGTAGTATAAAGTGAAGAGTTGTAGTGCAGAGTGAAATGTGGTAGTGCAAAGTGGTGAGTGGTAGTGGTAGTGCATGTGGAGAGTGGGTGTAAAGTTAAGTGGTACTGCAGTGTGTGGAGTTGTAGTGCTAAGTGGCAATGGTAGTGCAGAATAGTACTGCATTGTCAAATTTGTAATGCAGAGTGCAGTGTGGTAGTACATGGTACATAGCGGTAGTGTAGAGTGGTAGTGCAGAGCGCATTGTAGAATATGTAGAGTGCAGAGTGGTAATGCAGAGTGCAAATTTATAGTGTGGAGTGCAGATTATTACTGCAGAGTGCAGAGTAGTAGTGCAGAGCGCAGAGTAGTAATGCATGGCGCAGTTTGAGAGTGCAGAGTGCAATTTAATTATGCAGTGTGCAAATGGTAATGCAAAGTATAAAGTAATAATGCAGAGTGGTAATGCAAAGTGGTAGTGCAGGGTGGTAGTGCACAATGTTAGTGCAGATTTGTAGTGTAGGGTAGTGTTGAAAGTATTACTGCAGAGTAGTAGTGCAGAGTTGTAGTGCAGAGTGTAAAGTGGTAATGCACAGTGTAAAGTGGTAATGCAAAGTGCGATTGAAAGTGCAGAGTGCAAATTGGTAGTGCAGAGTGCCAGGTAGGTGTGTACATTGCCTAATATATATTGGTATTCACAATGTTTTTATTTTTCATTTAAAAGTAAACTTAAAAACTCTCCTTTTCTAATTCTGTGTATAACATTTTCCTATATACTGACTGCAATGTTAATGTGTTTAGCTATGTGCATACTATGTATAATGTCTTTTCTTGCCAACCTTAGCTGTTGCAGTAATATTGTGTTTTATGCAATAATACCATGCTTGCCTTTTTTTATTATTTTATTAGCCAATAATATGCTGTATATCTAATGTATTTAAAATTAGCATTTATTTTGTATGCAGGTCGTTGTTATTATTTTTTAATCTAATTATTTTATATTAGTAATTTATCCAAGGTAGTTTTTAACAGTTAATTGATGTTTATTAATACTGCTGTACAATTTGGTGCGTTTTTTTTTGCTGTCCCACCTGTGGTGTTTCATACGTCTTTACTTTTGTTTAATGCCTTTACATTGTGTTCGTGCTTGTACTCTAGGCTATATTTAGACTGCCTGCAAGTATATTATCGAAAGGTAACAGTGATTGTTGTATTTTGTATTTTGTTATATATATATATTTTATGTGTACCGTTAAATAAATGTTATATTAAGATTTTCTTTTGTGTGGTTGCGTGGCGCTTTATGTGATGTCTTGCTTGTATTTTACTACCGCGATCAGCAGCCAATCACATTTGTTGAATTGCATCACGTGATGCAACGTGGTAATTGACGTAACGTACGCAAAATCTTTAGTACGAGTTCCGCGGCTTGTGAAGGAGTTGGCTGTTCCCGATGTTATTCTTAATCGTAAGTAATATATTTTTTACGTAATTACTGTTTAAAATGCATGCATTAGATAACTATATTATACTTGAACGTTAATGCAATTTTAAATGTTAACTTTAATCATTATTTGATTTTGTCCAATACGTAGGAGTACACGTAAATAACATGTTTTAAGCATCGCATATGTTAATTAAGTTTAAAAGGAATGCGTGCTTAAAAAATTGAGTATGCTGTTATTGGGTATTTATTGGTACGTGTATTTTGCTATCGCCAATGTATTTGTGCTCTTTTCTGATTGCTAACGTATCATAATATTGCTAACTTCTTTAAATTGTACTGTATGGTAACGATATTTGCAAACAGTTTACATGTTATTTGTTTTATTTAAATGCAATATTGACGTTTTTTAGTAAGTTAAGTATGTCGATGCATTTATTATAGTAGTCAATGTTTATGAGAATTATTACTAATGGGTTATTCAGTGGCTAATATTTAATTTAAGGATTTCTTGGTTTTTTATAGCATGATAAGTTACTTTTTTTATAAATTAAACGCGTATTTTCGTTCTAATCACGTAATTGCTTCCTAATAATTAGCTGTAATTTTGGGTCTCCTCTAATTGATGCCCGACTTGCAGTGTTTAGTACGTTTTATTTGTGTGTAATGCTTTTACATTGTGTTACTATATCTAATCTATGCTCCGTTTAGACTGCATTACAATAATTTTAGAGGGAAAGAATAGAATTTAATTTATAGAACTGAAGTTAGTATATTACAAGTATTAAATTAGCTATTATTGCTCTACGTGTTATTAATGTGCATATGGTAACATGCTACGGGCAACATTTGTCTGGTGTGGTTTACAAAAGGTTGCAGATCAGAATATTAGGAATACAGGAACGTTCTTTGCTCTGTGCGAAATGCGAGTGGTTTACATGTTTCTGTATAGTATGGCAGTTTTGAGATCATTGCATAATTAAGTCATTGGTGAAGTTAAGCAGCGTAGGTGCATATGTAGTCTATTTTTTTGTTAAACTCACTCTTTTTTACTATATGTAGTGTTTGCAGTTTGCGAGTTTAGTTTTTTTATTCTACGCTACATATCGAAAATAATCCATTTAAACGGTTGCATATGCACGTCTTATGGTGTTAGGTACTAAGCATAATAGTGAAGCGAAGTGTATGATGTATATTGCATTAATTAATAATTATATATGTAGCATTTACTGTACATTTTACAAGCATGTTTTTAAGTCTTTACATGGGAGATTGCCTTGTATAGGTAACTATACTTTGGGAATACCATGTATGTAAAAAGTGCTCTTGAATTTATCGAGTTTGTTATTTTTATCATTCATAATAATCCAGGCAAGTTTGTATGTTGAGTTTAAAAATGTTTGCCTATAGTAATGTACAGTAAGAGCTAGCTATAAAATTATTAATAATATTATTGTAAATCATGGGCTTATCGAAGTTAGTTTTAAACATTTTTAGACGGATATATGAAGCTGCTTTCTTTTTTGTTGCACTTTTGTTTGTCGCATAGCTTATTAGTTTAATAATGGCCTTGTGTTACCTAAAGCTTGTATCTTGCCGTGTTGCTTATTTTATATTAAAGTCACTAAAAGCTATAGTATTGTAAGTTTTCTCAGGAGAACAGTTTAGATAACGGTACTTTAAGGTTTCGATTGTATCAAACTAGTGATTATATTACGTAAACAGAATAAATAACAGTGAGCTGTCTTTAGCTTTTTCCTTTGAAGCAAGGTTTAAAAAGCGTGTAGTTTGGCAAATAAAATATAAGTGTAATATTAGCATATTTTTTTAGAATTACTGTTCATATGCCAATAATGGGTATCATTTGTGTACGATGTTTCGTTGAATAAATAATTAAATAAATGCTACGTTACTGTTTTAGTTTTAAGGTATTTTGTATATAAAACATATACGCATGTGTAAACCCGTAACATCAATTCAACAATGTTGATTTCTATCGTTGCGTGGCGCTTGTATTAAAAGCTTTGCATGTATTGTAGTGACGTATTTTTTATTAGCCAATCACTTTTACCGCATTGTATTATGTGATGCAACGTGCGGATCGACGTACAGTACGCTAATTCTTTACTGATATTTACGGCCTTTGTCGAAGATTTTAACTGTTCGTGATTTGACTATTAATAGTAAGTAATATATCTTTTGATTTACGTAGGTATTTAAATGGATGCATAAAATAACTGTACATTAAATAGTAGTATGTAAGTGTTGTTCAAATGCCAATAATGGGTATGTTTTGTGTAGAATGTTCCGTTAAATAAATGCTACGTGAGTCTTTTATTTTTAAGGTATTTTGTAAAAAAAAACATATACGCATGTCTAAACACGTAACATTAAATTAACAATGGTGATTTCTATTGCTGCGTGGCGTTACGTATTTTAAAGCGTCGCATGTTTTGAAGTGACGTATTTTTTACTAGCCAATCACTATTGCCGTTTTGTATCACGTAATGCAATGTGCGGATTGACGTACAGTACGCTAAGTCTTTACTGCGATTTCAGGACTTTGTCGAAGATTTCAACTGTTCGTAATGCGACTATTAATAGTAAGTAATAACTTTTTTGATATTTGTCGGTATTTAAATGGATGCATGAGGTAACTGTACATTAAATAGTAGTATGTAAGTGTTGTTCAAATGTAATGTTTCTCGAGCATATTTAGATGCATGCGTAACTAACTGCTTTCTAACTGTTACAAAAATGCGTCTTCGATAATTATTGGAGCAAATACTTAAAAATAAATTTTAGCATTATGCGAAGTACAGTTTTAAAGTGGTAATACGTAAATTGTGTCGAACATCGAAGCGTGCTGTAAAAGTTTAGAACGATGCAATGCTTGTAAATTGCATGACCTAAACTGACTTGTATGCACATTACCGTGCGCTTCAAATATAAAATCGCGACGCTTGGCAAAATAGTTACATGTATAAAAGCATTAAGATTTATTTTTTAAGCATTGCTAGTTTAGAACATTGAAGCGTGGTGTAAAACTTTGCTATTTCGTTAAAGCGTATTTTACATTTCGAAAAGTGACTTCTACATGAACGCGCAAAGAAATGTTTTCAAAATAACAATGCTTGTGATTATATTGGTATGTTTATTTATATATACTTGATGCATTTTTTTACCCATTGCTACTTTATGTATGCTTGCAAAATATCTAATTTATAAAATTACGTACAAATAAACATTCATAGCACTGTATAATATATAGCGAAGCTTGTTCAAATATTGGCTGTTGGGCAGTGCACTTCAAATATATAATCGCGACGCTTGGCAAAATAGTTACATATATAAAAGCATTTAGATTTATTTTTAAAGCATTGCTAGTTTAGAACATAGAAGCGTGCTGTAAAACTATGCTATGTCGTTAAAGCGTATTTTACATTTCGAAAAGTGACTTGTACACGAACGCGCGAAGAAATGTTTTCAAAATAAGAATGCTTGTGATTATATTGGTATGTTTATTTATATATACTTGATGCATTTTTTACCCATTGCTACTTTATGTATGCTTGCAAAATATCTAATTTATAAAATTACGTACAAATAAACATTCATAGCACTGTATAATATATAGCGAAGCTTGTTCAAATATTGGCTGTTGGGCGATTTTTACTTTTTAAAAGTATTTTCAATTGCATTTGTATTTGTAAATAACTGTCGAACAGGTACTGCTATATTAAGTATCGTATTTAGTTTTGGGAATGCGTATGCGAACATTTATAACGATTCTATGTTCTGCTAATTTCAAATTGTACCGATGTAAATATTGCATAAGCGAATTGAAAGGAATATACTAAGTTGCGCAGTTCCATTTTGCTATTTTGCTTGCGGAAATATATAATTACATACTGGTTATATACTACTTGGCTAACACTGTCAAAGATAATTCTTGTTTACTGTATATAATTGTTTAATAGCATGAATTTACCTTCAAAAGTAAAGAATAATTTTAAAGTGCGTAACCACTTACGTTTTATGGTGTCCAAATTTCTTGCGTTTGTTGCAAAATACGATTTTATTTCCTGTAGTCGTAAACGCTTTAGATAAGTACTCCAAGTAATATTGCTGTAAGGGAAATGTTGCAAATAATTATATGCACGTACATATAAGAAATTATAAGCTTTAAATAACATTCTAAAGTCGGACGGTCATAGTAATTATTAAGTACATTAATTTAAAGATGCTTTTTTGATTTAAGTAACCCAATGTAATGATCTAATCTGTACGCTATTGCTAAATTATGTATAGTCATATTATTAAGGCTTTTTTTTACCAAAAAGTCGTTTAATAAGTCAAAAAGAAGCTTACCTTTTGTAATAGCGATTTGGAAATAATTCCAAATGTTTGTAAATGCGTAGTGGAAGTATAGTATATCACAGAGCACAATCCAAAGAAGGTTTGCTGACGCCAAGTACCAATGTCTGTACCAACTCTTTAGGGTTTCAGTTTAAGTAGGATCTTCTTATCTGATAAGAGTCTCCAAGGGCAATAAAATACAAAGGGTGGTTGAGAAAAAAATGCATAGGGTTAGTGAGAAAATGGGTAAGTGCGAAAAAGGCTGGCTGCTAACTGTCAATGGAAACGAAAAGGGCAAAGGCGAACGTTAAAGTTGTTGCAGTTTCGTTTCTTCAAATGGGAGTATATTTTAGGAAATCTAAGTTAGTTTCTTTTTTACCCAAAGTATAATATTATATGCATTTATTCGTTATTAGTATATTAATAAATATGTTTACCTTGTAAAAAATAGAACAGCAAGAAAATATAACATGTAAATACATCGTATATTAATAGGCGTATCCGCATTGAATATGTGCAGTTAAATAGCTGCTTATTTATTAAAAGTCTGCACGTGTTCACATTTCTTTAAATCTAGTTAGTCACACTGATGTATTAGTGTTTCTGACAAATGTAGTGTTGTCTCTGAGTAATGTGCTCGTATTTATAAGTAAAGTTGAGTGTTTTTTCGGATGTGTTTGTATTCCTCAGTGATGCGATCATGTTTATGACTAATGTGATTTGTTAGTAATGTATTTGAGTTCTTAAATAATGTAATGGTTTTTGAGTATGATGTTGTTTTATCTTTGATTAATGCGGTGCAAATTTTGAGTGATATGGTAATGTATCGAAATAATGTGGGAATGTTTATAAATGATGTGGTAGTATTTATTCATATATGATAATGTGTCTGAGTGATGTAGTTATATCTCTAAATAATGTGATAGTATTCCTTAGTCATGTTCCCGTGTTATGATCTTGCTGGGTGGTAATGGACAGTGGTAAAGCAGAGTAATAGCGAAGAATGCAAGTAGTAATGCAGAGTGCAGATTGAGAGAGCAAGTGGTAATGTAGATTAATACTGCAGCAATAGTGCAAAATGCAGATTTGTAGTGCAGATTGCAGATTAGTAGTGCATAGTGTAGAGTAATAATACAGAGTGCATAGTAATATGCAGAGAGTAGAGTTGTAATGAAGAATGGTAGGGCAGAGTGGTAGTGCAGAGTAGTAGCAGAATGGTAGCGCAGAGTGGTAGTGCAGAGTGGTAGCGCAGAGTCCACATTGAGACTGCAGAATGCAGATAGGGAGTGCACAGTGCAAAGTTGTAATCCAGTATGTAAAATGGTAATGCAGAGTGGTAGTGCATAGTGGTAGTGCATAGTGGTAGTGCAGAGTGGTAGTGCAGAGTGGTAGTGCAGAGTGGTGTCATATGGATACTTCGTTACATATATTGCGTTAAGTTAGCATGAGTGTATTACATGTTTAAACAGCCATTTTTCCTTCGGCTTCAGTTTTGCACACGACACCTACTTGTTGTTGTCGCTTTCAACCTAGAAGCGGTGATGTGATTTATTTGAGAATAATATGTTATTACTATGCTATCAGCTTTGACTGGTACACTTGGTACAACTGTCTGCACACTGAGAGCTGCACACTCTAGGAATAACCTAACACAAGGTTGCTGGGAGGCCTGATCCTCGCACCACATTAGACATAACACAAATAATGTTGATGCCAACATTTTGGGCTCTACGCGGGTTTAAGATAGAGTTACAGGGAATGAACGTAGACACTTGGTGCTGCGCATGAAGAGAGCTGGTAGCTGTTGATGTGATCTACTCCTACTGACATTTAGAGGTATGGGTCCGCCCTGCTAAAGCCCGAATGAGACCTTCTTAGATATAAAATAATATGCTAAATAGGGTGCGCGAAATATAGGTGATATAGATTTCTATAGATTTTGCATTATAACATGCTATCACCTTTTGCTTACTATGGATTAGTGACTATGCTGCTGACTCTGATGTTTATAATCTGCATTTTGGTATTATACAAGATACTGCGTTTGAGAACCTTGCATTGAATAATAAATATTTCAAACTTGCACGTGTGTTCTTTGACTCTCAGTTTTGGTTTGAAATGATTATATAACGAAAGAGTGTTCATGTGTTCCACGATTCCTGAGGTATTCTAAAGATCATGTTCTGGTTTGTCTAAGACATGGATCATTTCATAATGATCCATGAGACACTGTAGCTAGCTAGGTAAGGGGATTTCTGACACTGAGATGAGTTTTGGATCATCCTAACTCACTGAGGTTCTAGATCTCTATGCACAGTTCTGTGGGAGAACGGAAACCCTGCTACATGGCGCCCGTACGTTGTTGGCCTTATATCATGACACTCGAGTAGTATATCATTCAAACCTTGACACCTTCATTCCCGTTTCCGGTAAACGGTGGTGTCGGAAAAACCTACCTATTTTTTAAATAGGTCTTTTCAAGCTTGAATTCTTCTGAAAACGGTTTCTTTGAATTACTACCCAGTTGTGCTACAAAGTGTTCTTTGTCTTTTTTCTCTTCCTGTGCTACCATGGCCGTGGACATACCGCAGCATAGCCGCGTCGCGGTTCGCGACCACTTGCAGGCATATAATGTCCCTGTGGAAGGCTTGGCTGTGGTTCTAGTGGTGAGTGCGGAACATGCGTACCCGTACGAATTGTTTTATTCCTGGGTGACATTTCCGGAAGTGGACGCTAATTCGGGTGTCTTCCATTCATACACTGCCTCGGCTGTACCGGCGGCTTATGCTCCGTACAGGGCACTGGAAGTACCTATCAATGCTTGGCAGCACGGAGTTTGGTTTGGTGGCGCCCTACCCCATTCCTTGACGGCTCCGAGGTTAGGTCCTTTGTCCATTCCGGGCACAAATTGGCCCGCTTTGGGTGGATTTACTCCTCACCCTAATCGCGCTACTTGTAATGTGGCTGCCCTGCGGCGTCTTCATGAAGTCGCGGTTGGAGTGATTAGGGCGCTTGTTCATTACATTGGTCGTAATGTTCATGGCGCAGCCCCCGCAGGTGCGCAGCTTCGAGCAGAACAGGCTGGTTTGAAAATCAGTCCTGTCTTGGCGAATTCCGTTATGGGCAAGAAGCCCCAGGATAAGGATGATTTTCCTTACTGGCTTGCCGAGAAATTCGACCAGCTGGAGGCTGTGTTTCCTAAATACGACTCCGGGTGAAAAACACTGGATTCTTACGCTCAGTTTACCGAAAGATTTAGCCCCTGAACTTGCTGACTGTGAAACATGGGGTAAGACTTTTGCAGTGGTTTACTCGAGGTGCCATGGCACCCCGTCTGTGTCAAACCTTTCTGCGGTCCTTAAACGTGTTCAGGATGATCACGGACCGGAGTCGGCGGTTGAATTAGGTATGCGCCTGAGTGGCTCGTTTGAGACTGTTTGCGGTCTTATCCTTGCAAATGTCAAGGGGGATGCAGTGAACTTTCAGGTGGACAATGCTCTGGCGTTAATTCCCGATGCCGATAAACCCCGTCAGTTAGCAAGGATTATTGTGGCGGCTTATAAAATGGTTGGCCGCACTTCTAAGGGTGTAAAGGCTTTTTCTGAAAAGGAGAAGAAACAGCCCCAGGGACAGTCTTCGGAATCGGGCGGACAACCCAAGTCCAAAAAACAAAATTGGCCAAAAAAGCAGAATCAGGGTAAGCAACAACAACAGCAGACACAGGTTTCTAGTCCGGCGCCTTCACAACCTGCGCAGTCAGATCGAGTTTATGATTTGCGCAATCGCGCGACGATTAAATCGCCTGAAAGATTTCAGGCTTCTGACCAACGCTCTCCTCGTTCCTTTCAGGACTCATCGGCTCCGTCAACCGGTGGTGGAGGGGGCGGCAGGGGCCGGGGTGGCCAGCAAGGACGTGGTCAGCCCCGCACGCGAAGTGAAGGGGATCAGCGGGACGACTCTACGCCCAAGAGACCGCAGTTTGCCAAGAAGAAGGTCGCAGCCTTAACGGCGCATCGATATGCCCCAGATAGTGAGAACGCGGCTTCGGAATCTGACGTGGGCTCTGACCTTGCTGGACAGCGCAGCGGAGATTACCATAGTGAGAGAGGCCCTCCGTCCACTGTTGAAGGTGACAGCGACTGACACTTATGTTGTGATTGAAACGGCTGATACACATGTTGCTCCCCCTGAACGACTTTTTGAAATTGTCCTGTTAATTGAAGGTGACATGCAGCGAACTGTAAAAGGGGTATTTTGGGAAAATCTTTCGTCTACGTATGACATTTTGCTTTCGGAGGCTGACTGGCCCCCACCTTTTGTTCTCGCAGCTCCGCGAGGGGAGGAGGTGATCCTCCCCAGTTTCGCGCACACTGTATCGAGAGTGGAAGCGCTGCATTTTGCAGAAGAGTGGGCTCTGGCGCTTGCGCCGGCTGTGTACCGAAATCAGTGTGGCTGGGATAAATTGTCCCCTAGCCATGAGATTCCTTTACGGTCACAGCCACAGCCACAGCCACAACCTCAGTATCCCATACGGCATGAAGCTAAAGCTTCTGTCGCGTCTATCCTTGAACAATTGGAATATCAAGGTGTAATTGAAACGTGTGTGTCACCAATGAATAATCCCCTTTTTACTGTGAACAAGCAGGACGGCTCATATCGTCTGGTTTTGGATTACCGGCATTTGAACTCGCATTGCCGTAACTGTGCAGTACAGAATACTCACGGCTCTGCCCTAGTGAATAGTCTTGAGCGTAAACGGTTCAAAACCACGCTTGACATTTCCAATGGTTTTTATGCGCACAGATTAGATGGTCTAAGTTCCCAATGGACCAGTTTTACATGCGGCGGCGTACAAAAAATGTTTAAACGACTCCCAATGGGCTATAAGAATAGTCCTGGAGTGTTTTCCGCCCGCATAGTCTCTCTTTTGGAGAGCTTCGATCCAGTTGCTTGTTCTTATGTGGATGACATTTATCTCACAGACGACGAACTTTGGGAGCATCTGTGTCGAGTAAACAGCATAATTTGTAACTTTGCAGACATGGGTTACAAGTTTAACTTTGCAAAATCACACATTGCGGAGTACACAGTGTTGTTTCTGGGTTATGAACTTAACCACGAAGGAAAGGGGTTGGCTCCTCACTTCCTGGAGAAGTGCGCGCAGTTGCGCTCTCCGACAACGCTGAAAAAATTACAGTCTTTGCTGGGTTTTTTAAATTTCGGGAGGACTTACATTCCGGAATATGCCCAGCGTATCAAGCCTTTGTATGCCTTGATACAACCCTCTTTTTCCAAATCATGCTGGCTGCCTGAGCATTCAGCCATTCTGCAGTCTTTGCAGGCTGATTTGCTCGCTTCTGACTACTTACAGACTCGTGATAACCAAACCAACCTGGTGATAAGAATTATCCCTGGGGCGGTGGGTTTCACGTACCTGACTTTTAATGAAGGAGATACTGTACCTATTGCTTACAAGTCACACTTGTACACTTCGGCTGAACTGCGTTTTTCCACTGTGGAGAAAGTTTTAACGGCTGTGCAGATGGCAATTCTCAAGGAACGTGCCCTGTCGCAGGGAAAGCGCATGTTGGTTGTTACCCCGTGCCCTGCCTTGGAGGCAGTCACGAAAGCCAGTGTACCAAATTCTAAAGCTTTGCGCCCTCGTTGGATTCAGTGGGCTACATCCTTGACATCCCAGGATGTCACGTTTATTTTTGACGCCGCTTTACGGTCGCAGGAGTATTTACAGTATGAATTTGTTTATCCGGCTCCTTTAGCGATGCGACCGTTGGAGGATTTCCATTGTATCATTTACACTGATGGTTCGGCGCAGGTTGCGCATGGCTCTAAACATGCCTACGTTTCCGCTTGCGCCATTGTGGTCGGTGCCATGGTGAACGATGAGTTCAAGTCCAGTGTCGTGCACACGCAAACGCTAGGGGACTGCACCGCACAATTAGCAGAGCTTCGTGCTCTAATGCTCGCATTGGAGTACGTTGATCCAAGTGTGACGACTTTAATCGTAAGTGACTCTTACTACTGTGTCCAGTCTTACAATGAGAACTTGTTCTTTTGGATTCAGAATGATTTTCGTGATTCCAAAGGTAGCACAATAAAACATAAAATGATCTGGGTCCGAGTGGCGGAACTTAAAGAGAAGCTGCCGCTCGTGTTTGTGATTCATACTCTCGGCCATCAGCGCGTGGGGGTCCACGCTGTTGGAAATTCGCTTGCTGATGAGGCAGCGAAGTCTGCGGTATCAAAATACTTAGTTGCAGCAGTCACAAGGTCCAAAAGCAAAATAGATGATGACATCTTGGCGGCTGTTGCTGCCACGGAGAAGGGAGGTAAATATCCTGCGGGGTTCCCTTCGAAGTACACATACCACTTAAGTCCCGATAAGGTTCCTTATGTGAAAATTCCTGAAGTTGGCGAACGTCTAGTTCCCAACTCGGATCGCAGGGCTTCTCTGATTACAGCGGCTCATGAAGGTGTGGCGTCTGCGCATGCGGGCGTCTCAGCCACTGTAACTCAGCTACAACAAAGGTTCTGGTGGCGGGGACTGTACAAACAGACGCGCGATTATGTCCTTATGTGTGACATTTGCCAGCAGATTAAGCCTTCTACTGCTGCGCGTCCGCCTCAGACACAGTTGTACATCTCTAATAAACCGCTTGGTTGCGTTTATTTGGATCACTGCGGTCCTTTTTCTTCTGATACTGCGTATAAATACATCTTAGTAGCAGTTGACTCATGCACACGCTTTGTGTGGGTATGGCCGCATCGAAGCGCTGATTCGCGGACTGTCATTAAGGATTTGCGTGTCTTTGTGGGAATCTTTGCCTGTGGTACTTTCCATTCGGACCAGGGTCCGGCTTTCGCCTCTAGGGCGTATAAGGATGCTATGGTTTCGTTGGGAGTCCAAGTCAAGTTTTCAAGTCCCTACAGGCCTGAGGGCAATAGTGTAGTAGAACGAATGAACCGCGACTTAAAGCAATCTTTGACAGCCCGAGTTATAGGCACTGGTAGAAACTGGCTGACCCACCTCTATGGCGTGCAGCGTGCGCTTAATAATCTCCCTAGAAGGTCTCTGGGTGGGCGGACCCCATACGAAATGCTCTTTGGTATCAAGATGTACGTCCCTGACCTCGATGGTGCAGACTGCCAGGCCCAGGCCGCGGCCTTTGACGTAGATGAACATTGCAATGTTTTACAGGATCTACAAAAGACCAGAGACAGTCTTGCTAAGGAACACTTGCCCTCCACGTCGGATGATGCGTTGCAGATCCCGGTAGTTGGCTGGCTACCCCAAGTTGGAGAAGTGGTTCGAGAGAAGATCGATAACAAGAAAGAATTTGGTCCCTCATATCGAGCACCGGTTCGAGTTCTTGGAGTGAAGGGCACAAGAACAGTCATTTTACCACCACTTCCAGGTCGTAAAGAAAACAGATTTATTTCTATTGACAATGTCAAGACACACAGGGTGGCCGATTCTTCATAGCATGACACCGGCTGTATCCTGTCCTTCCATGGTGAGGCACTCTGTGCTGGCTATTACATCTGGTGCAGATCAGGAGGTGTCCCTCGAGATGCCTGCTATATCCGGACCTTTATTAAATACTATTCCTGTTACTAACATTGATGAATTGACCGATGCAGATCCTGCTGATTTATTTATGTCCGATTTACAAGCTCGTTTGGCTAACCAGTCCAGATTCTCTTTTGACTCTGATTCGGAACTTTCAAAGAAACCATCGACTATTGCAAAATATGCCACGTTGTTTAAAAAACATTTTCTAATTCCACCTTGGACATACGTTTGGCTGATACTATTTTCATTTTATCTTTTTATGTCAATTGGTTTTGTGTTTTATTTTTTCCGCTTGATCGATGGCCATTATGTGAAAGAAAGAACAGGAATTCGGTACCTTAATGGAACATTGGCCCCTCTTTCCTCCTCACATTCAGCACACAGACTAAAAAGAGACTTACATACAGTAGAGATTACTGCTTGGCCTGTCCTTGATGGGATTGTGTGGGATGCGGTTAGGTTTCAGATACATGGCCCCACAGAAGTTATTAATGTTCCTAATGTGCTTAGAGTAAACATGGGAGATGTGATTAAGCAAGATATTCGTTCTGATGATTGGGATCTTCAGGCCGTAGAAGCATTGTTCTCTGATTTGAAATATTATGCGGCCTTTGATGCTGAGGATTTATACTTAGATTCTGTCAATTATGGTGATTTGTTTTGTTATCAACATTATGGAAATCATTTCTTACACAAAACAAATTCCAGGAGGGTTCCTGTGAACTACACACAGTGGGAACATTGTCCTGCTCCTTTACAGGGGAGCTCAAATACATTTCTGAGAAAATTCTCTTATTTTACAGATTTTAATCAATCAAATCCTGAGTCGTTTTATTTTAAAGTGAAACAGAAATTCATGTCCAAAGTTAGACTTACCGATACAAAATTGCTGTATTCGAAGTCCTTTCTAGACAGGTTAGCTATAGATGGCTATGAGTTATGGAAGGAGGCTATTGACCTTAAATCGGTTTGGGGTACCAAAGATTGGCAGGTACAAGGCACTGAGGCTTTGCATCGTGCATGTCTCATCCCGAATCACATGTTGTTTTTAAATTCTACTATTTCCCAAACAACATGCTTTGGATTGGCTACATCTAAAAAATTAAATACACCTACTATCCCTGATTTGGAAGAATATTCAGGTTGGAGTAATTTCACTACATTGTCCATCAGTGGGATACAAGCACTTTTGCACAATTCCTCCTTTAATATTTCCAGTTTTGATCCGGAGGGGTGGCTTTTGTGGCAAAGAAGCTCTGATTCTTGCCAACGTCGTTTTTTGGGTTTGTCTGAAGGTTTTACACACATCAGGCCAGATCCCAGGTTTGAAACAGATCACACTGTTACTACTTATTCGGTAGGCAAATTGTGTCAGAACTGGTTACAACATTCCACTTTGGCTGCAGTTAAACTGCATCTGTCCCAGTTGAATGAGAATATAGAGCTGAATGATTTTATAAAAGGCCCGGCTAGGGGTAGATCTAAACGCTGGCTTTATGCTGTGTACAATGAAATTTGGAAATTTTCACAGATTGAGGCAGCTAAACGCCTGAGAGCTATTGATCAAGCAAATTTGGAAAAAGTGCTTGCAGTGGTCGATAACAGTATTAACATGCTTTCTTCCAGGATTTACACGTTGGATAATATTGTTTCTTCTGTTGTTGATATTGTACATGATGAAGTGTCCACGTTATACCATGGTCAAAATCAATTACGTTCTGTAATGCAGTTTGCATGGACCCTACAGACACTTAAGGCTGGTCGAGTTCCCTGGAACTCATTGAACGTTTCGTCCCTTTTCGCCCCTTTTAATCTGACTGAAAAGCAACGCATGCTTTCAATGCGTGATGCGTCATTTTCTATGTTACATATTGAAAAACTAGAATCCTTACCTTTCTCTGTTGCTGAAACCACTACTGCCACGTGGCTTATTCATGGATTAATTACATTACCATTTCCCTTATACAAATTTACTAATTGTATGCGGTATATTGCTATAGGACGATATGAACCACTAGGCAATGCATTCCTCCATGAGGCATGGTCATTACCATACACATACAGATGTCTAAAGGATGGAAAAGAAGTGAATCTTAACGGTGAGGAATGCACACAGTCACCTGACCATTCTTTAATATGCAGACACATTCAGTTACACGGTTCTTGTAATCAGGACCGGCCGAATTTAGCATGTGTTTTAAAAGGCACGCCAGTTCCAGCAGTAGTTCCCACATTTACATTATTGACTAATGGTAGTTATTTGCTTTTAAACAACGAAGTATGTTGTGGGTTATTAATTGGTGTGGCTTATGTGGTAACTGTATCAGAGCGTGTGGTGTGTTGCAAAAATGTTCTATACCCACCCACGCATGGGTCTTCAGATGTCTCCATCTGGCCACGGATTCCAACCTTGGAAGCGAAGTTCAATGGTTTAAGCAGAATAAGGGCCCTTTTGTCTCAAAAACAAGTGACCCTGAGTTCGGCCCGGGAAAATTATGTCCTTCACATAGCTAACACACGCACAGAGGTGCAGGCACTTTTAAATACTGACTTGCCGTTTCATTTCTGTGAGCTGGTGCACCAGATCTTTAATGCATCTTCCACGACTGGGCTCGCACATTTTTTTAAATTGGTTAGCAGTGGCCTCGTGACTACATTTGAAAAAGTTTTTGGTATCATTCCCACGTTTTTCCATTCTATTTTTTCGAGTTTGTTTGGTGGACTACCTGTTTTACTGGCTGTGGCTGCGGGCATTTTGTTGTTGTTTTTCTTTATAAAACATGGATGCCCAGCCTGCGCAAGAAGCCGTTCAACGCCTCCTGACACTGTGCCATAATCGGATGCTCAATTACTATGGAACATTGCCGCTTGCAGCATTAAGCACGGCTTATAGATTGTCATTTCGGTTCACCGACTTCACGTGTGTCCAACCTGTGTTTCACTGCCTGAGCTGCGAGTTCGATTGGGCCATTGATTTGTGTCTATGCTTGAGGACTGCTCCTGACGTCGATTTTGATCAGCTAATGCGTCCTGTAGTGGCTCACGAGCTGATTTGTTCTGGCGAAAGAGTTATGGCCTTGGCAGCGATAAATGGAGTACTGGGCCAATGGGAGATCTCTGCAGCGGCGCATGCCTTTCTGACACACAGCGTTCTGGTGAACCCACCGAGTTGTCCTCTGACGTTACAGGAGGATCCGATGCTGGAGGAGCACGTATGTTCTTTCCCATTGCTGAATTGGATTGCTGAACTATTTTCGGATGATGGCAGTGATTTCATACTGGAGGCTGTTGCAACTTACTTTGCATATACTGTCCAATCGTGAGATGCCTGGGAGGATTGCTTTGTTATGGAATATGACTTTCCCCTTGCTGGATTGGAGGGATGAACTGTGCTCAAATGATGGAGAGTTCAATCATGTGATGTCGCTGAAAATAACGTCAATGTGGCACATGACTTTGGATATCGGATAAGTGCCTTGTTTTTTCTCTTACAGACATTTGAATTAATGCGACCTGGTCCTACATTTTATATTTTTGAGACCTGGCGGATAACTTTTGGTTCGAAAGTTTTGTTTTTATTTTTAGATTTGAGGCCACTGTAGGCATTCATACATATTCATTCATACATATTTTTTTAGCTTATTTTAGCTCAAGATTATTGAACTTTGCTTTCATTTTATGTATCTGATTTAGTATTGCCTTTTCCCTTATGTTTGACGGTGCTCGTATCAATGGGGGGGTGTCATATGGATACTTCGTTACATATATTGCGTTAAGTTAGCATGAGTGTATTACATGTTTAAACAGCCATTTTTCCTTCGGCTTCAGTTTTGCACACAACACCTACTTGTTGTTGTCGCTTTCAACCTAGAAGCGGTGATGTGATTTATTTGAGAATAATATGTTATTACTATGCTATCAGCTTTGACTGGTACACTTGGTACAACTGTCTGCACACTGAGAGCTGCACACTCTAGGAATAACCTAACACAAGGTTGCTGGGAGGCCTGATCCTCGCACCGCATTAGACATAACACAAATAATGTTGATGCCAACATTTTGGGCTCTACGCGGGTTTAAGATAGAGTTACAGGGAATGAACGTAGACACTTGGTGCTGGGCATGAAGAGAGCTGGTAGCTGTTGATGTGATCTACTCCTACTGACATTTAGAGGTATGGGTCCGCCCTGCTAAAGCCCGAATGAGACCTTCTTAGATATAAAATAATATGCTAAATAGGGTGCGCGAAATATAGGTGATATAGATTTCTATAGATTTTGCATTATAACATGCTATCACCTTTTGCTTACTATGGATTAGTGACTATGCTGCTGACTCTGATGTTTATAATCTGCATTTTGGTATTATACAAGATACTGCGTTTGAGAACCTTGCATTGAATAATAAATATTTCAAACTTGCACGTGTGTTCTTTGACTCTCAGTTTTGGTTTGAAATGATTATATAACGAAAGAGTGTTCATGTGTTCCACGATTCCTGAGGTATTCTAAAGATCATGTTCTGGTTTGTCTAAGACATAGATCATTTCATAATGATCCATGAGACACTGTAGCTAGCTAGGTAAGGGGATTTCTGACACTGAGATGAGTTTTGGATCATCCTAACTCACTGAGGTTCTAGATCTCTATGCACAGTTCTGTGGGAGAACGGAAACCCTGCTACAGTGGTACTGCAGAGTGGTACTGCAGAGTGGTAGTGCGGAGTGGTAGTGCAGAGTGGTAGTGCAGAGTGGCAGTGCAGAGTGGCAGTGCAGAGTGGCAGTGCAGAGTGGCAGTGCAGAGTGGTAGTGCAGAGTGGTAGTGCAGAGTGGTAGCGCAGAGTGTTAGCGCAGTGTGGTAGCGCAGAGTGGTAGCGCAGAGTGGTAGCGCAGAGTGGTAGCGCAGAGTGGTAGCACAGAGTGGTAGTGCAGAGTTCACATTGAGACTGCAGAATGCAGATAGGGAGTGCACAGTGCAAAGTTGTAATCCAGTATGTAAAATGGTAATGCAGAGTGGTAATGCAGAGTGGTAGTGCTGAGTGGTAGTGCTGAGTGGTAGTGCTGAGTGGTAGTGCAGAGTGGTAGTGCAGAGTGGTAGTGCAGAGTGGTAGCACAGAGTGGTAGCGCAGAGTGGTAGCGCAGAGTGGTAGCGCAGAGTGGTAGCGCAGAGTGGTAGCGCAGAGTGGTAGCAGAGTGGTAGCGCAGAGTGGTAACGCAGAGTGGTAGCGCAGAGTGGTAGCGCAGAGTGGTAGCGCAGAGTGGTAGCACAGAGTGGTAGCGCAGAGTTCACATTGAGACTGCAGAATGCAGATAGGGAGTGCACAGTGCAAAGTTGTAATCCAGTATGTAAAATGGTAATGCAGAGTGGTAATGCAGAGTGGTAGTGCTGAGTGGTAGTGCAGAGTGGTAGTGCAGAGTGGTAGTGCAGAGGGGTAGTGCAGAGTGGTAGTGCAGAGTGGTAGTGCAGAGTGGTAGTGCAGAGTGGTAGCGCAGAGTGGTAGCGCAGAGTGTTAGTGCAGAGTGGTAGCGCAGAGTGGTAGCGCAGAGTGGTACCGCAGAGTGGTAGCGCAGAGTGGTAGTGCAGAGTGGTAGTGCAGAGTGGTAGCGCAGAGTGGTAGCGCAGAGTGGTAGCGTAGAGTGTTAGCGCAGAGTGTTAGCGCAGAGTGTTAGTGCAGAGTGGTAGCGCAGAGTGGTAGCGCAGAGTGGTAGCGCAGAGTGGTAGCGCAGAGTGGTAGCGCAGAGTGGTAGCGCAGAGTGGTAGCGCAGAGTGGTAGTGCAGAGTGATAGCGCAGAGTGGTAGTGCAGAGTGGTAGCAAATAGTGGTAGTGCAGACTCCAATCTGCATTGAATCTTGGCTTTCCTTGTCATGCGACACCCATGCCTTCCCTTTTGAATTGATAACTGTTTTTTTACACACATGCTGTAACAACACATGTTAGAACACGTTGTTATAAGCATATTAAATAAAGTTGCCTATGTCTTTTTAATTAACTGATTTCTGGCAAATTAAGTTAGACTTAGCATGCTATAGTGCTACATTATGCGTGCCTTTTAATTATATTTCCCAAAAGTGTATCAGAAATAAATGCTATGCTTACATTAAATGGATATGTAAAAAGTAGAGTGTTGTGCAGAGTGGTAATGCAGATTGGTAGTGCAGAATAGTAGTGCAGAGTTGTAATCGAGTGTTTTGTTTCCTTCTATGCGACACTCATCCCTACCTACTAGAATGCAATGCACAGTGCAATTTGGTAATTTTGATGTTCAAAGTACACAGTAATAGTGCAGAGTTGTAATGCAGACTGGTAGTACAGACTAGTAGTAGAGACTGTTAGTGCAGAATGGTAGCACAGATCGTTAGTGCAGAGTGGTAATACAGACTAATAGTGCAGAGTGGTAGTGCAGAGTGGTAGTGCAGAGTGGTAGTGCAGAGTGGTAGTCTAGAGTTGTAGTGCAAAGTTGTAGTGAAGTGTTGGCTTTGCTTTTATGTGATGCCCTCCTACTGGAATGCAATGCACAGTTCCACTTGGTAATGCATAATGCAAAGTGCAGACTAGTAGCGCAGACTGGTAGCGCAGGCTAGTAGTGCAGACTGGTAGCGCAGACTGGTAGTGCAGACTGGTAGCGCAGACTGGTAGCAATGTGCATACTTTAACACTAATTATGAAACGATGGCACTACTATATACGAGTTTGATATCACGCTAGTTTTAAGCAGAATTTCAAATCTTTGTGCAGGCAAAAAAATTATTATAGCGCCAACAAGTGGTAGTGCAGAGTGGTGGTGGAGAGTTGTAATGGAAAGTGGAGAGTGGTAATGCAGTGTAAAAAGTAGAAGTGCAGAGGTGTAGTGCATAGTTGTAGTGCATAGTTGTAGTGCAGAGTTGTAGTGTAGAGTTGTAGTGCTGAGTGCAGAGTTGTAGTGCATAGTTGTAGAGTACAGTGCAGAGTTGTAGTGCAGAATGTTAGTGCAGAGTGCAGAGTAATATTGCTGAGTGGTAGTGCAGAGTAATAATGCAGACTGCAGATTGAGAGCGCAAAGTGGTAGCACAGAGTGGTAGCGCAGAGTGGTAGCGCAGAGTGGTAGCGCAGAGTGGTAGCGCAGAGTGGTAGCGCAGAGTGGTAGCGCAGAGTGGTAGTGCAGAGTGGTAACAGTAATGCAGAGTCGTAGTGGAGAGTTGTAATGGAAAGTGGGGAATGGTAATGCCGAATAGAAAGTGGTAGTGCAGAGTTGCAGTGAAAAGTGTGGAGCAGTAACGCCGAATAGAAAGTGGTAGTGCAGAGTTGTAGTGCATAGTGCAGAGTTGTAATGTGTGTTGAAGTGCATAGTTCTAGTGCAGAGTGTTAGTGTAGAATGCAGAGTTGTAGTGCAGAGTGTTAATGCGGAGTGCAGAGTGGTAGTGTAGATTGGTAGTGCATAGTGGTAGTGCAGAGTGCAGATTGAGAGTACATGGTAGTGCAGAATACAAATTGTGTTAGCCAGTGATAGTGCAGAGCGCAGATTTCTATTACAGAGTGCAGATTGATACTACAGAGTGTAGATTGGTAGTGCATAGTGCAGATTGGTAATGTAGAGTGCATAGTAATCTGCAGAGAGTAGAGTATTGTGCAAAGTGGTAGTGAGTGGTAGTGCAAAGTGTTAGTCAGAGTGGTAGCGCAGAGTGGTAGCGCAGAGTGGTAGCGCAGAGTGGTAGTGCAAAGTGTTAGTCAGAGTGGTAGCGCAGAGTGGTAGCGTAGAGTGGTAGCGCAGAGTGGCAGCACAGATTGGTAGTGCAGAGTGGTAGTGCAACATTGTTATGCAGAGTAGTAGTTAAGAGTGCATTGTGGTAGTGCAGAATGCAAAGTGGTACTGCAAAGTGGTAGCACAGAATAATATCATAATATTTGGAGCTTAATAAAAGCTTCTTGAGCCTTGGAGATCGTGTGAAGCCGCAAAAGTTTCAGTTTAAAGGTAAACTAATAAATGCAAGATTAAGTGGTTGGTAGCAACTCATACTCCAAAGCATAGAGAGGTGTGTGTAGTTAAAAATAGTAGGGCAATGTATTGTTTGAAGACAGCAATCATAGGTCTAGTAAGAGAATAACAGGGCCTAAGTTCAAAATGCATGTTTCAACAGGGCAGAAAACATAGTTAGTTTGTAGAGCAATGCAAACAGGAAATGTCCGATGTGTAAGGAAAGCAGCCACGCAACAACAAGTTATAATTAACGACTGGTATTATCAATCCTAAATGTAGTAATGACAATGGTTTTTGGCCTTTGCTATGCTGAATTTGATTTCAAGTACGATAAACAATGTCGTTACAGATGAAAAAGTAAACATTTGCTTTACAATTTTTCAAGTTATGTTTAAGTATAGGTTAAGCACTTTAATTACAAACTAGCTTCTTTAATAATGATACTTTATTTTCAATGTATGTATATTTTGCTGTAAAGTATTGTGATACAGTGAATGTGCAGTGTGCATTGTGTAGACAGTGCATGTTGTTAAGAGTTAGAGCAGTAGTTAATGCTATAAATGAAGGTGATAGAACATGCTTAATGTGTAGGGAAGTAGGCAGCAAAATGTATAATAGAGTTCAATGCGCTGTTTATTGTTTTGACACGAGGACAATTAAAATGGGCAGCACACGTTATAGTTGCCTTGGACTACCGCAGTGGAATCAAAGTTGTGGGAGGTCTAAGAAAGCAGTATTGAAGACTTTAATAATAAAGGAAATGTATGTGTAAATTCCTAGCGAAGGTACTACATAAGAAAACTTAGATATGATTTAGTGTAGTATTGTAACATCTCAGCCTGCTACACAGCTATAGCACATTTTCCAACGGAGTTTTTGAAGGTGTACATTTAGACAAAGAAGCAACCCATTCTGTTCAATTAAAACTTCCTGATCCTTGGGAATAATGTGAAGCAACAATCCTGCAATTATACACACATTGTTATTTGATGAGATAATTTTAAACTGTGGAGGAAAAGTTTAATGAGAAATATAGAGTAGCTACATACTTCGTATTCTTAAATAAAACAATGCTTTTTGTAATACAAAAGCCGAAGAAAGCAACATGTGACAATTCGAAACAGGAAGCAGACCTGGCGTCTGGAAAGCGTCGTTTTAGTACTATTGTGACATGTAACACAACCCCTGCATAATTAACAAAAAACGAATTACTATGTCACACCTGTTAGGCCTTTTTATTTACAACCTTGGTTGTAAAGTAACATCAACAGAGAAATCCCACTAAGCCAGCTTTTAAGAATAGCAACTTTTAACCAATCTACATCTTGATTGTGTAGGTTTTTTAAATCATGCTGTAACAACACATGTTAAAACACGATGCTGTAAGCATATTAAATAAAGTTGCTTATGTCTTTTTAATGGGACTAACTTCTGGCTAATTAAGTTAAATTCAGCATGCTACAGTGCTACGTTATGCGTACTCTAATTATATTTTCCAAAAGTGTATCACGAATAAATGGCACCCTTAAAATGAATGGAAGCTTCCGTTCAAAATCCATCACGTCTTAATTTTGTTCCTTGGCCTTTCTGTAAGATAATGTCTCTTGGATATAGAGGCCGAACTTCAACTGCATCGAGTCCTGGCTTTCCCTCTCATGAGACATCTATGCCCTCCCTCTAGAATTGATAGCTGATTATTAAGCTCATGCTGTATGAACACATGTTAGAAGACGACTCCAACTGCATCGAGTCGTGGCTTTCCCTCTCATGCGACATCTATGCCCTCCCTCTAGAATTGATAGCTGATTATTAAACTAATGCTGTATGAACACATGTTAGAAGACGTTCCTGTAAGCATATTAAATAAAGTTGCCTATGTGTTTTTAATGTGAATGACTTCTGGGTAATTAAGTTACACTTAGCATCCTACAATGCTACGTTATGCGTGCACCTTTAATTATATTTTACAAAAGTGTATCACGAATAAATGCTGCACTTAAATTAAATGGAAGCTTACGTTGAAATGCCTCTACATTTTAATATTGTTCCTCGGCCTTCTTATGAGCCAAAGTCTGTCGGATATACAGGTTGAACTTCAAGCTGCATTGACTTTTGGCTTTTCCTCGCATGCGACACCATTGTCCTACTTGTAAAATTGATAGCTGAACAATTGCTGTAAAACTAAGAAAACGATGTGCATACTTTAACACTAATTATGAAACGATGGCACTACTCTATACGACTTTGATATTGCGCTGGTTTTAAGCAGACTTTCAAATTACTCTGCAGGCAAAAAGTTATTATGACGCCAACAAGTGGTAGTGCAGAGTGGTAGTGCAGAGTGGTAGTCCAGAGTAGTAGTGCAAAGTTGGAGTGGAATGTTAGCTATGCTATTATGAAACACCTATGCTTTCCTACTGGAATGCAATGCACAGTTGCACTTGGTAATGCATAGTGCAAAGTGCAAACTAGTAGTGCAGATTGGTAGTGCAGATTGGTAGTGCAGACTGGTAGTGCAGACTAGTAGCACAGACTGGTAGCGCAGACTGGTAGCGCAGACTGGTAGCGCAGACTGGTAGCGCAGACTGGTAGTGCAGCGTTGTAGTGCAGAGTAGTATTGCACAGTGCATAGGGGTAATGCAGAATGCAGAGTGGTACTGCAAAGTGGTAACACAGAGTAATATCACAATGTTTGGAGCCTAATAAAAGCTCCCTCAGCTTTGGAGATGGTGTGAAGCAGCAATAGTTTCAGTGTGAATGTAAACCAGAAAATGCAAGATTAAGGAGTTGGTAGCAACTCAGACTCAAAAGCATAGAGATCTGTGTGTAGTTAAGAAGGGTATGGCAATGCATTGTTTAGAGACAGCAATCCTAGACCTAGTAAGAGAATAAGAAGGTCCAGGTGCAAAACGCATTTTTAAACAGGGCAAAAAACATAGTTAAGTTGTAGAGCAATGCAAAAAGGAAATATATGATGTGTAAGGAGAGCAGCCACGCAACAACAGGTAATTAAGAACTGGTGTTATCAATGCTAAATGTAGTAACAATGATTCTTGGCATTTGCTACGCGTGATTCTATTTAAAGTATGATAAACGGCGTTGTTACAGATAGTAAAAGTAAACATTTGCTTTACAACATCTCAGCTTGCTGACAGCTACAGCACATCCTCCAACTAAGTTCTTGAAGGTGTACATTTCAGACAAAAGCCAACCCTGGTGTTTAATGCAAACTACCTGATCTTTGGGTATAATGTAGAGCAACAAAGCTGCAAGCATACCCACAAAATGTAATTTACCGAAATAATTTTGAACTGTGTAGAAGAAGTTTAATGAGAAATATAGAGTAGCTACATACTTCGCATTATTAAATAAAGCAATGCTTTTTGTAATAAGAAAGCCGAAAAAGGCAACGTGTGACACTTCTAAAACAGAAAGCAGACATGGCGCCTGGAAAGCGTCTTTTTAAGTACCATTGTGACATGTAACACCACCCTTGCACAACAAACAGAAAAAACGAATTAGCATGTCACACCAGGTACTCCCCTCTATTTACAACCTTGGTTGTAAAGTAACATCAACAGAGAAATCCCACCAGGCCAGCCTCTGAGAATAGGAACTTTTAACTGAACTACATCTGGATTGTATTGCTTTATTTTTTAGACTTAGCATACTACAGTGGTACATTATGCGTGCTCTTTTAATTATATTTCCTAAAAGTATTTCACAAATGAATGCCACGCTTACATTAAATAAAAGCTTCCATTCAAAAGCCCCGACGTCTTAATTTTGTACCTCGGTCTTTCTATGAGCCAAAGTCTGTTAGATATACAGGCCGAATTCCAAGCTGCATCGAGTCTTGGCTTTCCCTCTCATGCGACACCCATGCCTCTCTCTAGAATTGATAGCTGAACAATTGCCGTAAAACAAAGAAAACGATGTGCATACTTTAACAGTAATTATAAAAGGATGGCACTTCTCTATACGATTTTAACATCACGCTGGTTTTAACCAGACTTGCAAATCACTGTCCATGCATAAAGTTATAATGGCACCAACAACATGCAAAGCACGATTTGACGCTTGTTGTACAAGTCTTGCAAATGACTCTACAGGAAACCTCTAAAACGGCGCCAACTACAATAAAAGCCTTAAAAAAAATCACTGTGCAGGAAATGCCTACTATGGCGCCATAGACAACGAAAGCATCACAAATTACTCTGCTATAAACTCCTAATACTGTGTGAACGCCAAGCAAAGCACTGTTAAACACATAGGCTTACTCCAAAACATCGTGTTCATTTTGCGCTAGATACTGTTTTGGACAAAAAAGCACGACACGCACTCCATTCAAAGTCCGCCTCACTGCTTATATAAAGTCAGCATTCGGTAAAATAACATATAACATCGTGTCCATTTTGCGATAGTTACTGTTTGGGGAAAAAAAGCACAACACAAAATCACTGTCCATGCAAAAAGTTACTGGCGCCAACAACATGCAAAGCACGATTAGACGCTTGTTATACAAGACTTGCAAATGACTCTACAGGAAACCTCTAAAACGGCGCCAACTACAATAAAAGCCTTAAAAAAAATCACTGTGCAGGAAACGCCTACTATGGCGCCATAGACAACGAAAGCATTACAAATTACTCTGCTGGTAACTCCTAATACTGTGTGAACGCCAAGCAAAGCACTGTTAAACACATAGGCGTACTCCAAAACATCGTGTCCATTTTGCGCTAGTTACTGTTTTTGAAAAAAAAGCACGACACGCTCTCCATTTTAAGTCCGCCTGACTGCTTATATAAACTTGGCAGTAAGTGAAAAACACACTAAGTTTAATAAATATCAGCAAGTGCAGATTGATATTGCAGAGTGATAGTGCAGAGAATTAGTGTATAGTGGTAGTGCATTGCACAGAGTGGTAGTTCTTAGTGATTGTGCAGAGCGCATAGTGGTAGTGCAGACTCCAATCTGCATTGAATCTTGGCTTTCCTTCTCATGCGACACCCATGCCCTCCCTTTTGAATTGATAACTGTTTTTTTACACACATGCTGTAACAACACATGTTAGAACACGTTGTTATAAGCATATTAAATAAAGTTGCCTATGTCTTTTTAATTAACTGATTCCTGGCAAATTAAGTTAGACTTAGCATGCTACAGTGCTACATTATGCGTGCCTTTTAATTATATTTCCCAAAAGTGTATCAGGAATAAATGCTATGCTTACATTAAATGGATATGTAAAAAGTAGAGTGTTGTGCAGAGTGGTAATGCAGATTGATAGTGCAGAATAGTAGTACAGAGTTGTAATCGAGTGTTTTGTTTCCTTCTATGCGACACTCATCCCTACCTACTAGAATGCAATGCACAGTGCAATTTCGTAATGTGAAGTGCAAAGTACACAGTAATAGTGCAGAGTTGTAATGCAGACTGGTAGTACAGACTAGTAGTAGAGACTGTTAGTACAGAATGGTAGCGCAGATCGTTAGTGCAGATTGGTAATACAGACTAATAGTGCAGAGTGATAGTGCAGAGTGATAGTGCAGAGTGGTAGTGCAGAGTGGTAGTCTAGAGTGGTAGTGCAAAGTTGTAGTGAAGTGTTGGCTTTGCTTTTATGCGATGCCCTCCTACTGGAATGCAATGCACAGTTCCACTTGGTAATGCATAATGCAAAGTGCAGACTAGTAGCGCAGACTGGTAGCGCAGGCTAGTAGTGCAGACTGGTAGCGCAGACTGGTAGTGCAGACTGGTAGCGCAGACTTGTAGCGATGTGCATACTTTAACATTAATTATGAAACGATGGCACTACTATATACGAGTTTGATATCACGCTGGTTTTAAGCAGAATTACAAATCTTGGTGCAGGCAAAAAAATTATTATAGCGCCAACAAGTGGTAGTGCAGAGTGGTGGTGGAGAGTTGTAATGGAAAGTGGAGAGTGGTAATGCAGTGTAAAAAGTAGAAGTGCAGAGGTGTAGTGCATAGTTGTAGTGCAGAGTTGTAGTGTAGAGTTGTAGTGCTGAGTGCAGAGTTGTAGTGCAGAGTTGTAGAGTACAGTGCAGAGTTGTAGTACGGAATGTTAGTGCAGAGTGCAGAGTAATATTGCTGAGTGGTAGTGCAGAGTAATATGCAGACTGCAGATTGAGAGTGCAAGTGGTAGTGCAGAGTGCAAATTAAGAGAGCGAGTGATAATGCACAGTGTAGATTGGTTCTACAACATGCAGATTAATACTACAGAGTGCAGATTATTACCACAGAGTGCAAATTAGTACTGCAGATTGCAGATTTATAGTGCAAATTGTAGATGTCAATGCATAGTGCAGATTAATAGTGCAAAGTGCATAATAATATGTAGAAAGTAGAGTGTTGTGCAGAGTGGTAATGCAAATCATTATTGCAGAATAGTAGTGCAGAGTTGTAATCAATTGTATTGTTTCCTTCTATGCGACACCTATGCCTCCCTACTAGAAAGCAATGCACAGTGCAACTTAGTAATGTGAAGTGGAAAGCACACAGTCCTAATGCAGAGTTGTAATGCAGACTGGTAGTACAGACTGGTAATAGAGGCTGTTAGTGCAGACTGTTAGCGCAGACCGTTAGTGCAGAGTGGTAATACAGACTAATGGTGCAGAGTGGTAGTGCAGAGTGGTAGTGCAGAGTGGTAGTGCAGAGTGGTAGTGCAGAGTGGTAGTGCAGAGTAGTAGTGCAGAGTGGTATTGCAGAGTGGTATTGCAGAGTGGTAGTGCAGAGTGGTAGTCCAGAGTGGTAGTGCAAAGTTGTAGTGGAGTGTTGGTTTTGCTTTTATGCGACACCGATGCCCTCCTACTGGAATGAAATGCACAGTTGCACTTGGTAGTGCAGATTGGTAATGCAGAGTGGTAGCGCAGACTGGTAGCGCAGACTGGTAGCGCAGACTGGTAGCACAGACTGGTAGCGCAGACTGGTAGTGCAGACTAGTAGCCGAGTAATAGTGCAGCGTTGTAGTGCAGAGTAGTATTGCACAGTGCATAGGGGTAATGCAGAATGCAGAGTGGTACTGCAAAGTGGTAACACAGAGTAATATCACAATGTTTGGAGCTTAATAAAAGCTCCCTCAGCTTTGGAGATGGTGTGAAGCAGCAATAGTTTCAGTGTGAATGTAAACTGGAAAATGCAAGATTAAGGAGTTGGTAGCAACTCAGACTCAAAAGCATAGAGATCTGTGTGTAGTTAAGAAAGGTATGGCAATGCATTGTTTAGAGACAGCAATCCTAGGACTAGTAAGCGAATAAGAAGGCCCAGGTGCAAAACGCATTTTTAAACAGGGCAGAAAACATAGTTAGCTTTACATTTTAGACAAAAAAGCAACCCTGGTATTTATTGCAAACTTCCTGATGTTTGGGGATAATGTGGAGCAACAGAGCTGCAAGCATACCCACAAAATGTAATTTGCCGAAATAATTTTAAACTGTGTAGGAGAAGTTTAATGAGAAATATAGAGTAGCTACATACTTCGCATTATTAAATAAAGCAATGCTTTTTTGTAATACGAAAGCCGAAAAAGGCAACGTGTGACACTTCTAAAACAGAAAGCAGACATGGCGCCTGGAAAGCGTCTTTTTAAGTACCATTGTGACATGTAACACCACCCCTGCACAACAAACAGAAAAACGAATTAGCATGTCACACCTGGTAGTCCCCTCTATTTACAACCTTGGTTGTAAAGTAACATCAACAGAGAAATCCCAGCAGGCCAGCCTCTAAGAATAGGAACTTTTAACTGAACTACATCTGGATTGTGTAGCTTTTTAAAATCATGCTGTAACAACACATGTTACAGCAACGTGTTCTAAGCATATTAAATAAAGTTGCCTATGTCTTTTTAATGTTACTGACTCCTGGCTAATTAGCATGCTACAGTGCTACGTTTTGCGTGCTCTTTTAATTATATTTCCTAAAAGTGTATCACAAACAAATGCCACGCTTAAATTAAATGGAAGCTTCTGTTGTAAAGTTACCACGTCTTAATTTTGGTCTTCAGCCTTCCTATGAGCCAAAGTCTGTTGGATATAGAGGCAGAACTCCAATCTGCATTGAATCTTGGCTTTCCCTCTCTAATGCGACACCCATGCCCTCCCTTCAGAATTGATAACTGATTTTTACACACATGCTGTAACAACACATGTTAGAACACGTTCTTATAAGCATATTAAATAAAGTTGCCTATGTCTTTTTAAAGCAACTCACTTATGGCAAATTAAGTTAGACTTAGCATACTAAAGTGGTACCTTATACTTGCTCTTTTAATTATATTTCCCAAAGTATTTCACGAATAAATGCCACGCTTACATTAACGAACTCCAAGCTGCATCGAGTCCTGGCTTTCCCTCTCATGCGACACCCATGCCCTACCTCTAGAATTGATAGCTGAACAATTGCCGTAAAACAAAGAAAATGATGTGCATACTTTAACAGTAATTATAAAACGATGGCACTTCTCTATACGATTTTAACATCACGCTGGTTTTAACCAGACTTGCAAATCACTGTCCATGCATAAAGTTATAATGGCGCCAACAACATGCAAAGCACGATTTAACGCTTGTTGTACAAGACTTGCAAATGACTCTACAGGAAACCTCTAAAACGGCGCCAACTACAATAAAAGCCTTAAAAAAAAATCACTCTGCAGAAAACGCCTACTATGGCACCATAGACAACGAAAGCATTACAAATTACTTTGCTTGAAACTCCTAATACTGTCTGAACACCAAGCAAAGCACTATTAAACACATAGGCGTACTCCAAAACATCGTGTCCATTTTGCGCTAGTTACTGTTTTGGAAAAAAAAGCACGACACGCACTCCATTCAAAGTCCGCCTCACTGTTTATATCAAGTCAGCATTCGGTAAAATAACATATAACATCGTGTCCATTTTGCGATAGTTACTGTTTGAGGAAAAAAAGCACAACACGCACTATAATTAAAGTGCAAGCTTAATAAATATTGGCAAGTAATTGCAACGAAATACAACAAAAGACATCGTGCCCATTTTGCGCTAGTTACTGTTTTGATGAAAAAAAGCACGACACGCACTCCATTCAAAGTCCGCCTCACTGCTTATATCAAGTCAGCATTCGGTAAAATAACATATAACATCGTGTCCATTTAGCGATAGTTACTGTTTAGGGAAAAAAGCACAACACGCACTATAATTAAAGTGCAAGCTTAATAAATATTGGCAAGTAATTGCGACGAAATACAACAAAAGTGTAGCATTAAAAACATCATGTACCAGGACGCACACAGTTAAATGTATCAAATCTGTAATGACTGCTGAAGCGAGCTTTTGGAAACGTGTACCAGGACGCACACAGTAAAATGTATCAAATCTGTAATGACTGCGGAAGCGCGCGGTCTTGTGCGCGTGGCCAACTGAAATCGCCTCCTTGAAGAGGCAAAGCGCGTGACCCAGACTGTCTCCTGGGAAGCATGGTCCGTGACAAAAGATCTCGGCGAGTACAGCGCTGACGCGCTGTATCGCTATGAGACCTAAAAACGAAAGGTAAACTAAGAAAATAAAGGCAACATACAGAAATATAGCTAAACATACAAGAGTCAATGAAAACATGTTAAATTGATGAAAACTATATCACAGCTTAATAGAAAGACCAATCAGTACCATATAACGAGTATAAATTGTCAAACAACACGTTAATGAATCATAAATGGCAACTGAATTCCCAGGAGGTGAACACCTGTAGTACCTACAAGATTTAAAAATTTATTACAATTCTTCTAGACCACCATTACAAGGGAGTGCAGCGGTCTTCACCACTTTATCTATAATGGTAGGCAATATAGTTTGAGTCCTTATTCTGGGAAAGCACACATACAGAATTTAAAATGTACTATCATTGTTAGGGGTTCTATTTCATAATAAGAATTATTTTCTACCCAAATGACCCTTTTCACAAGATTAGGATGATGAAAGACTGGGCAAAAAAACATAAAGCTCTAACATATACCTTAAAGTTTACATGCAGCATTAGTATGACAGTTTATAGCCTAATGTTCTATATTAGGATTTGACTTGAAAATGACAAAAAACAAAAGGGCACAGAAGCAGTAACCCACTGACCTATTTACATTATATGCACTTTGTTATGTGCATGCCTATGGCTTCCCTGGGAAACACATAAGATGATGGACAGAATGTTGCACAATGGCAAAACATTCACCCCAGTCATAGATCTAGGTTTAATCCATCGTTATGTTGCTCACCAAGCCACCCCAGTTCAGACATGGCCATATGCAAATCAATCTTGACCCTGTGCCTCATGGGTACAGTCCAGCACGAACTGCCAAGCCATATCTTCCCTGGACCGGAATCAAGCATCCTAGGACCGGTTTCTGGCTATCAGCTGTCTTCAGCCAGGATAGCTTGACTCCAGTGGCTTAGTGAGCAAGGGAACCACGTCTGGGCATACCCTTCCCACATAGGGTGAACAGCAAAACACACAAGATGATGGACGGAATGTTTCACAATGGCAAAACATTCACCCCAGTCACAGATCTGGGTTTAATACATCGTTATTTTGCTCACCAAGCCACCCCAGTTCAGACATGGCCATATGCAAAACAGTCTTGACCCTGTGCCTCATGGGAACAGTCCAGCCCAAACCGCCAAGCCATGTCTTCCCTGGACCGGAATCAAGCATCCTAGGACCAGTTTCTGGCTATCAGCCATCTTCAGCCAGGATAGCTTGACTCCAGCGGCTTAGTGAGCAAGGGACCCACGTCTGGGCATACCCTTCCCACATAGGGTGAACAGCAAAACACACAAGATGATGGATGTTGCACAATGGCAAAACATTCACCCCCAGTCACAGATCTGGGTTTAATCCATCGTTATTTTGCTCACCAAGCCATTCCAGTTCAGGCATGGCCATATGCAAATCAGTCTTGACCCTGTGCCTCATGGGAACAGTCCAGCCCGAACTGCTCCCTGGTAGCTGATTGTGGCCCCACGGAAAGCACATTGTTTTACATTAAAAAAAATGCTGCAACAGGGGGTCGGACACTGAGCAGAAGGACTGACCCCCTGCCATTATCACCGCCATTTTAAAAATAAAATCCTCCTTTTTAAAAACTTTTTGGGGGGCGATCACCCCCCCCCCAGGGAAAGCCAGGTATTTAATTTTTAATATATGCCCCCCGGGGGGGGGGTGGGGCTGACCCATTACCACGAGGGTCGACCCCCCCAAAGACATCCCTGGTGTCTAGTGAGGTTTCCTGGCCATGGATCGCAGGGCTGCCACGATC